>NC_063333.1:42754273-42796659 GCF_021869965.1 Rhincodon typus | reverse complement strand
CTACACCTTGTTATCTTAGCTACAGAGATAGTGGATACACTGGTAGTAATCTTCCCAGAGTCCTTAGATTGTCAAGAAGTACCGGGAAAACTGCCCTTATTAGACCTTTCTTTAAAAAGGGAGACGGAGGAATAAACCCAGTAACTATTAGGTCAGTTCGCTTAACATCTCTTATTTATAAAATGTCAAGTGTCCATTAGAAAGATGTAATAGCACAGCATTCTCTGCTTAAGCAAGGTTTAGATTATGTTGTCTATGATTCCTTTGTGCATGTGTGTAAAGGTTACATTTGCAGAAAGTGTAAAGAACACTCCTCCCTCTCTGCAACTGATTACCCAGGACTACTATGGCGCTGCATTCGGCTATTTTGTCTGCACTGGTTTGGTAAATGGCCATTACCTACTGTCAAATCACCCTCTTTTTCCTTATACTCATGTTTATTATTTTCATCCAAATAATCATCCAAATAATCATCCAATGTCCTTTTGAATGCATCAATTGAACCTCTTTCCATCACATTCCAGGCAGTGCATTTTATACACTAACTACTTATTTCAGCCTTGTTTCTTTCGCAGATCACTTTAAATCTATGCTCTAATCCATGTTCTTGTTCCTTTTATAAATAGGAACTGTTTATTCCTATCTGCTCTATCCAGCCAGCTCACCATTTTTAAAATCTCTCAAATCTCCTTGGGACTACTCCTTTTATCACCCTTTTGCTACTTACATACATAAAAGATTTTGGAACCTCTCTTTATGGTGGTTGCCAGTCTTTTACCATTCCTCTTTGCTGCTCTTCTGTTTTTTCACTTCCTGTCTGAATCTTCAGAGTTTGTCTTAGTCTCAAATTTATTTCCTACCTGACACTTGTCACAAGCACACTTTTTCTACTTTACCTGAATTTCTAGCTCCTTTGTCATCCAGGGAGTTCCGGAATTTTTTTAAGCTCCCTTTTCCATTTAAGAGAATATACCTTGACTGTGCCCAAACCATCTCCTCTTTGAACTAACCATTAAGTGTTAAATTTTTTAGCATTTGTTTCAGATAGCCTTTGAGCCCTTTTACTCACTTACCTCAAGGCACCTTCTTAAAATGATTATTTTTAACACTTAAATGCTTCTGAATGCTGTTACTCCCTTCCTTATCTACCAGCTGGTATTATAGCACTCATTATTTCTTGCTTTTTCAGTGAAATACAGCTCCAGTGTTTCAAAATGTAGATTGCAGTGTACTAAAAAGCTACCAAACAGTACTAGTAGCTATTTGTCTTGCTCAGCCTACATTGGTGAACTGCAGATACTAAAATAATGCATATTACATCATCTGGTATGAATGTCTCTCCATTCACATACTGAAAACAGATACTTTGCAAACAGGATGCTGCAGCAACCTAGTGCGTAAGGTTCTGTGGATGAGAGACAAACTGAAAGTATCATAGTTTCTTTACTATCCGAGTGGAAGGTTAAGAATTTGGTTAAGAATGGCGAGACCAACAGCGGGAGTCAAAAAGATAGAACAATTAAATCTTAGAGTTGGGGTTTTGAGGAGGAACGAGTGTTATGCCTTCCAAAGACAGCTTCCCAGCCAATCTTTATTCCCCTGAGGGAATCAATGTGCTACACTGTCAACCTAATTCCCGACATTCACAAGTACATCCCTCTCCCCATCCCCATCCCCACGCATATTCCCCTATTTGTTTTCTTCCTTTTATCCTTCTTCCATTTTGCGTGTTCCTTATATGCAAGATGATGATCCTATTCCCCAACCTGGAGTCAAACCATCCAACTCCTCTCCAACTGTGCACTGTGCTTCGTGAATGAAACACCAAAGACTGAATGTATTTGGCATGTGGGCTGCCTAGTTTTCTCAAGTTCTTTAAATAGCTGTTACTCCTGTAGGTGGTGTTACTGAATGGCTTTTTTAAATGTTGAAAGTGTGACACTATGTACCATTTAATGGCTCATATCTAACAGAGGCTTGCCTTGTAATTGAGTAATCTTCTTACAAGATTATAATACCAAAGTGCTTCGTGGTCATTTTCATAAAGAGAATGTTTCCGACTAAGATTTCTAATGCACAAAAACAGTTACAAATTCTTCCAAATTATCTTGTGCAATTTTAAAAAACTGTCTTTAAAGTTTAAATCCTAACATTTTCGAATCCTTAGCCCAAAATTGTAATTGTGGACTAAATCTCAATGGTTATTTCTAACATGCATTAGTGCAAGTCGGCATTTTCTTCTGGAATATTCTTCAGCTTCCAGTAATTGCCTATTCTTTTGTATTCACTCATGGGATGTGGGCATTGCTGGCTTGCCATCATTTATTGCTCGTCCCCAGTTGCCCATGGTGGTGTCTACTGATCTTTGGTGAATTTCTGCAGTGCATCTTGGAGATAGTAGCAGTAGTGTGTACTGACCATTGGTGGTGGAGGGAGTGAATGCCTGTAGATGTGGTGCCAATTCAGCGGGCTACTTTGTCCTGGAGGTTATCAAGCTTTGAGTGTATTGTTGGAACTGCACTCATCCAGGCAAGTGGGAGTATTCCATCACACCCCTGACTTGTACCTTGTAGAGAGTGGGTAGGTTTTGGGAAGTCAGAAGGTTAAGTTACTTACCATAGTATTCATAGCCTCTGACCTGCTCTTGTAGCCACTGTGTTTATGTGGTGAGTCCAGTTGAATTTCTGCTTAATAGCAACCCCAGGATGTTGACAGTGGGGTATTCAGTGATGGGAACACCACTGAATGACAAAGAGTGGTGATTAAATAGTTTCTTGTTGGAAATGGTCATTGTTTGGCATGAATATTACTTGCTATGAATATTACTTGCCACTTGTCAGCCCAAACTTGGATGGTTCAGGTCTTGTCACATTTGAACATGTACTTCTTCAGTATGTGAGGAGTCATGAATGGTGTGGGATATTGTGCAATGATCAGTGAAAATTCCCACTTCTGTTCTTATGATGTAAAGAAGGTTTTTGATGAAGCAGCTGAAGATGGTTGGACTAAGGACACTACCTCGAGGTACTCCTGCAGAGATGTACTGAAGTTGAGATGACTGACCTCCAACAACAACAACCGTCATTCTATGTGCCTGGTATGACTTCATTCAGCAGAGACTTTGCCCCAATTCCCATTGTTTCCACCTTTGCTGGGACTCTTTGATGCTACTCTCTGTTGAATGCAGCATTGATGTTAAGGGCTGGCACGCTCATCTCACCTCTGGAATTCAACTCTTTGGTCCATGTTCGAAGCAAGGCTGTAATGAGGTTAGGAGTTGAGTAGCCCTGACAGAACGCAAACTGGGCACTAGTGGTGGACATTGACATCTCCTACCCAAAGTAAATTTTGCGTCCTTGTCACTCTCAGTGCTTCCTTCAAGTGCTGTTCAGCATGGAGGAGTACTGATTCATCGGCTGAGGGAGGATTGAATGTGGTAATCAGCAGGTTTTCTTGCCCATGTCTATCCTGAAGCCATAAGACTTCGTGGGGTCCAGACTCAATGTTGATGACTCCCAGATCAACTCCCTCCTGATTGGTGGGACAGGACATATCCAGGGATAATGATGTTGGTGTCTGGGACATTGCTTGTAAGATATGATTCTGAGAGTGACTGTCAAGTTGTTGCTTGACTTCTGAGACAGCTTCCCAATTTTGGTACTTGACCTCAGATGTCAGTAAGGAGGACTTTGCAGGATCAATAGGGTTGTTTCTGTCATTGTCTTTTCCGTTGCCTCAGTGGATGTTAGGTGGTCCATCCGGTTTCATTTGTTTGTTGAGACTTCGTAGCAATTGATACAACCGAGTAGCTTGCTAGGCCATTTCAGAGTGTATTTGAGAATCAAACACATTGCCGTAGATCTGGAGTCAAGTGCAAGCCAGACCAGGTGAGGATGGCAGATTTCCTTCCCCGAGGACACGACTGAGCCATTATGTTCTTCAATTAATTTTTACTTTCCTTTCTACATTTTAATACAATGTTTTATTGTGTTGCGTTCTCCCTTATTCTTCGTCTTCAGTAGTATTGGTGAAAAGAATCAGTCATTTGGGAAAAATGCCTCCTTGCTTTGCACTTGAATTGTTTCACTGCCTGAGTGCAGTAAATATCCCACAATTCAATCCCGCACTGCATTGTGGATGTACCTTTTCCACGTGGACTGTTGGAGTTCAAGACTTAACATCATTGTCAAGGCAAAGTAGGGATGAAAACAGAATGCTGGATTTGAGTTACTTACATCCCATGTAAAGAGCAATCTATTTCATATTTATATATTTTAATGGATTTGAACATCGCAAACATAAATAAAACTGCTAAATTGAACAGAAGTTTTGTGCCTTTTTCTGCAACTCGCTTCATCTGAGTAACAGCTTTAGAAAATAAATTCCTGAGTTTTGAGGATCTATTATCACAAAGGAGACTTGAACTTTGTTTTGGAAATTTGCTTAGAATGATACCCAAAATAATGTGGTTGTCTTATAAGGAAAGATTGGATAGACTGTTTTTTTTTCCAGTGAAGTTTAGAAAGGCGAGGGGAAACTTGATTAATGAGATGGCTGGATTTGTACAGGAGAGAATTTTTTTTAAAGAATCAGACAGGGGGAACCAACTACCACACCTCACACTGAATTACTGTCCCATCTGTGCTGTAGGGAAACAGATTAGTAGAGTAGACTCTACTGCATGTAAATGACGGCAAGAAAGGTGAGCGCAGATAGCTGATTAAGTTCCAGCTTCACCACTGCTGCTGGTACCATTCCAAGAATCACTGAGTAGTAGTGGATGATGTGACAGTTGTAAGGTATCTGCTTCAGAGAATTCTGAAAGAGGAGGTCACAGTGATGTCCTTCTTCCACCTCCAAGGCAACAGCTTATGGACAGCTATTATCAGAACTCTGAAAATAAACCTTTTGGGATCAACAACTGGAGAAATGCAAATAACACTTGTTAAAATTTCCAACATTTTCTGTTGTGCACTTATTGCACAGTAAACAGTAAGAAATACGCCCTCACTCCTCCTTGAAATTGAGTGCACAAACCTAAAAAGGAAAGAAAATGTGATCTCTTCTGTGATCTCTTTCCCCACTTCAAACATCTGCTGGGCCCAAATCATCACGTCATTATTTGATTGCCCTGGAGGTTGATGCCATATATAGAAGGAGGAAGAGGATCAAAAAATACATCCTTGGGAAATTTTCCACGTGACTGCAGATATCGTCATTGCTAAATGCGTGCAAAATGTGGTTGCCTTGTCATAGGAAGGATGTTATTAAACTAGAAAGGGTACAGAAATAATTTACAAAAAGGTGTAGCCAGGTCTGGAGGGTTTAAGTTATAAAGGAAAAGCTGCACAGGCTGGGACTTTCTCCCCCTGGAGCATCCAAGGCTGAGGGGTGACCTTACAGAGGATATAAAATCATGAGGGGCATAGTTAAGGTAAATAGCCAAGGTCGTTTTCCAAGGGTAAGGGAGAAAAAACTAGAGGTTTAAGGTGAAAGGGGAAAGATTTAAAAGGGACCTGAGGGGCAACCTTTTCAGACAGAGGGTAGTGTGTGTATGGAATAAGCTGCCAGAGATGGGTACAATTAAAATATTTGAAAAAGACATTTGAACAGGTACATGGATAGGAATGGATTAGAGGGATATAGGCCAAACGCTGGCAAATTGGAAAAGCTCAGTTTAGGAAACATGGTCAGCATGGTTGAGTCGGGCCGAAGGGTCTGTTTCCATGCTGTATGACTCTATGACTTCATGTAATTGGATAACTTACCACAAAGGAGAAGCGTCAAAGCAGTCTACTGTGGAGAAGACATCGCAAGAGAAAGACACAAACAACTGCACTGAATGTTGAAATTAACTCCAACAAGATCGAATAAAGCATCACAATTGTGGCCGTGAAGAATGTCATTTGAGACATGGGCAAGGGCCACCTTAAAGCTAAAAGAGAGGATGATTACTGATTGGAGATTTTCAAACAAGTTGTTTTCAAAAGAAGGGAGGGAACCAGAAGCTGGCATAGAATTAGTGCATCTTGGGAAGAAAGGGATGGTTTGAGCAGACGTGGTGAATGGTGAGTTTAGGTGACTCAAGATTGGGCTTGTGTATTGGGATATGAAGTTTTATGTGATAAAAGCAGAGAAACGTTGGTCAGCCTGAAAAGGAAAGTCAAATGAGGAAGAGTAAAACCCTTGTTAGGCCGCATTTGGAGTACTGTGCGCAGTTTTGGTCGCCACATTACCAGAAGGACATGGAAGCTTTGGATAGAGTGCAGACAAGGTTCATCAGGACGTTGCCCGGTCTTGTGGGCATTGGCTATGAGGAAAGGTTAAAAAGACTAGGATTGTTTTCACTGGAAATATGGCAGCTGAGAGGAGACCTGATAGAGGTCTACAAAATTATGAGAGGCATAGATAAGGTAGATAGTCAGAGACTTTTTCCCAGGATTGATGTTTAAATTACAAGGGGGCACAGGTTCAAGGTGAGACAGCAAAAATTTAAAGATGTGTGAGGAAAGCTTTACACGCAGAGTGTGGTAGGAGCCTGGAATGCACTGCCAGAGGTGGTGATGGAAGCAGGCACGTTGGCGACATTTAAGAGGTATCTGGATGGTTACATGAATAGGGAGGGAATAGAGAGATACAGATTGAATAACAACAGAAGGTTCGTTTTATTGTTTAGTCAGGGCTTGATCGGCACAGGCTCGGAGGGCCGAAGGCCTATTCCTGTGCTGCACTTCTCTTTTGTTCTTTTGTTGTAGTATCAAAAGTGTCAAGAGATAGATCATGAATGAGAAAATCTAGGAGAAAATCCAGTACTGTGTCAATGTAGGGAAGCAATCAATTGCTGAAGTTTTTCAAAGAGGTTTTCAAAATATTATCTACTGATATCAACTGAAATATGGATATACAAGTTCAGTGTTAAGTATCATAGATCACGGTTATATATCAACCTGATATATAAAGCAACATTATTTTTGAAACCAGAAAAATTATATTTTTGCATTGACTTGGCACATATGCTGACCTCCCCTTGCAGCCATGAGGGGCCGTACTCACATTAATCGTCATCCTAAATTTTTCAAATGCATGTTTGCTATGCAGGACCTTGTAAGCAGATCATAGAAAGAGAAATGGTTCTTCCAACAAAATGAATAAAGTATTAATCACATTTTAAATGAAAATTTGTAACATTCACTAATTCATCAAATAATGTGTGTCATGTGGTCAGAGACCACACACTGGCCTAATCTTGAGAAGCCCGTGTCTTCAAAAACCATCAGTATGTTATGTAGTCACCAGAAATGTTCTACCTAATACCACTCATGTGGGATTTCAGATCAACAACTATTTGGTACGGTCACTTAATGGAATGTAAATTTCTGGTGTTGCTGGAGACGGCAAAGATCTCACAGAAACCACTAAATGACCTGAATGCCAAAATTTAGCACTTTCCAGCAAATCGTTGTAATTTATCATGGAGGGATGATAATGAAACAAACAAAGGGCTTATGCTATAAGACTACAAGAGGCAGAAACAGAATTAAGCCAATCAGCTCATCGAGTGGTGGAGCAAACTCAATTATGGCTGATCTGTTTCTTAATCCCATTCTCCTGCCTTCCCCCCATAACCCTTGATCCCCTTACGCATCAAGAACCTGTCTATCTGTCTTAAATACACTCCATGACTTGACCTCCATAGGCTTCTATGGCAATGAATTCCACAGATTCACCACTAGCTGAGGAAGTTCCTCCCCATCTCAGTTCTAAAGGGTTATCAATTCACTCTGAGGCTGTGTCTTTGGGTCTTAGTCTCTCCTTTTAGTGGAAATGTCTTCTTGATGGCCACTCTATCCAAGCCTCTCAGTATTCTATAAGATTCAAAGAGATCTCCCCTCATCCTTCTAAACTCTGAGTACAGACTCAGAGTCCTCAACCGATTCTCATATGACAAGCCATTTACTTCCAGGATCATTCTTGTAAACCTCCCATGTACCCCCTTCAAGGCCAGCACATCCTTCATTTGGTACAGAGACCAAAACTGCTCGCAATATTCCAAATGTGGTCTAACCAGAGCCTTTTACAGCCTCAGCAGCGCCTCTACGTTTGTTTTCTAGTCCTCTCAAAATGAATGCTGACATTGCATTTCCCTTCCTAATTGCCAACTGAACCTGCATGTTAAACTCAAGAGGATCCTGAACTAGGACTCGTAAGTCACTTTGTGCTTCAGATTTCCGAAGCCTTTTCCCATATAGAAAATATACCCCTATTCTTCCTACTGAAGTGCATAACCTCACACTTTCCCATTTTATATTCCATCTGCCACTTCTTAGCCCACTCTCCTATCCTGTCCATGTCAAGGATGCAGGGGGGCTGCAGAACGACATGGCCAGTCCTTCCACATATCTTTGTATCATTTGCAAACTTAGCTAACCACCTAGAAACCAATATCAATTTCAAGCCCACCGACTCCCACAGCTACCTAGAATACACCTCCTCCCACCCACCTTCCTGCAAAAATGCCATCCCCTATTCCCAATTCCTTTGCCTCCGTCGCATCTGCTCCCAGGATGAGGCATTCCACTCCCGTACATCTCAGATGTCCTCGTTTTTCAAGGACCGCAACATCCCCCCCCCTCAGTGGTCAAGAACGCCCTCGACCGAGTCTCCCGCATTTCCCGCAACTCATCTCTCACGCCCCCTCCCCGCAATAACAACCAAAACAGAATCCCCCTCGTCCTCACGTACCACCCCACCAACCTCCGGATCCAACGCATCATCCTCCGACACTTCCGCCATCTGCAATCCGACCCCACCACCAAAGACATTTTTCCCTCCCCACCCTTATCTGCTTTCCGGAGGGACCACTCTCTCCGTGACTCCCTTGTCCGCTCCACACTCCCCTCCAGCCCCACCACACCCGGCACTTTCCCCTGCAACCACAGGAAGTGCTACACCTGCCCCTACACCTCCCCCCTCACCCGCATCCCAGGCCCCAAGAAAACTTTCCACGTCAAGCAGATGTTCACCTGCACATCTGCTAATGTGGTATACTGCATCCGCTGTTCCCGTTGTGGCCTCCTCTACATCGGGGAAACCAAGCGGAGGCTTGGGGACCGCTTTGCAGAACACCTACGCTCAGTTCGCACTAAACAACTGCACCTCCCAGTTGCGAACCATTTCAACTCCCCCTCCCATTCCTCAGACGACATATCCATCCTGGGCCTCCTGCAGTGCCACAACGATGCCAGCCAAAGGTTGCAGGAACAGCAACTCATATTCCGCTTGCAAACCCTGCAGCCCAATGGTATCAATGTGGACTTCACAAGCTTCAAAATCTCCCCTCCCCCTACCGCATCCCAAAACCAGCCCGGCTCGTCCCCGCCTCCCTAACCTGTCCTTCCTCCCACCTATGCCCTCCTCCCACTTCAAGCCCCACCCCCATCTCCTACCAACTAACCTCATCCTGCCCCCTTGACCTGTCCGTCCTCCCTGGACTGACCTATCTCCTCCCTACCTTCCCACTACACTCACCTTTACTGACTCCATCCCTGCCTCTTTGACCTGTCTGTCTCCTCTATCCATCTTCTATCCGCCTCCCCCTCCCTCCCTATTTATTTCAGAACACCTTCCCCTCCCCCATTTCTGAAGGAAGAAGGGTTTAGGCCCGAAATGTCAGCCTTCCTGCTCCTCTGATGCTGCTTGGCCTGCTGTGTTCATCCAGCTTTACACCTTGTTATCTACAATGCCCTCAGTTCCTTTGTCCAGTTTGTTAAATGTATAATGTGAATATTTATAGGCCCAACATGGACCCATGTGGAACTCCACTGTTCACCAGCTGCCATCCTGAAAAAGACTGCTTTATCCCCACTCTCTGCCTTCTGCACGTCTATCCATGTCAGTACCTTACCTCTAACACCATGGGCTCTTATCTTGTTTAGCAGCCTCCTGTAATGGCACCTTGTCAAAGGCCTCCTGAAAATCCAAAATTGATTACATTCACTAGCTCTCCTTAGTCTAACTTGCTCATTACCTTGCCTCTATTACTGTGCATATATCTAAAAATACTCTTGAAATCTTCTTTTATACTGGTTAACTTATAGAGTCAGAGTTGTACAGCATGACCTTATCCTCACATTTCATCTTCTCTCCCCTTATTTAAACGGATAAGGGCCAAACACAGGCAAATGGAACTAGTTCAGTTTAAGAAGCCTGGTCAGTATGGAGGAGTTCGGCTGAAGGGTGTGTTTCCATGCTGTATAACTCTCTTGCTTTTTTATGTTGTCCTCTGTTGGTTTTTAAAGGCTTCCCAATCCTCTGGCTTCCTAATAAACTTCACCACATTGTATGCTTCTTCTTTTGCTTTTATGCTGCCTTGGACTTCCCTTGTCAGCATGGTTGCCTTATTTTTCCCTTAATATATTCTTCTTCCTTGACATGAATTTCTGTTGTGCTTCCTAAAATATCCACAGAAACTCCTGCCATTGCTGCTGTAATGTCTTCCCTGCTAGGGTCCCCTTCTAATCAAATCTGGCCGCATCTCTATATTTTTCTTTACTCAATTGTAATACCATTACATCTGATTCCATCTTCTCCGTCTCAAACTGCAAGATGAATTCTATCCTATTATGGTCACAGCCAGTAGGGGTTCCTTCATCTTCAGCTCCCAAATCAAGTCTACCTCATTACACATCACCAAATCCAGAATTGCCTGTTCCCCAATGGGCTCTACAGCAAGTTGCTCCAAACAAAAAACCATCTCAGAGAGATATCATAGCCAAAGAAACTGTATGAATTCTGTGAATTGTCAAATGCAGAAGACAATGAATTGAATGGATTTTAAGCAAAAGAAAAGATTTTTTAAAGGATCTTTGTCAAATTAATTTATTCAATGACTGAGGGATTGTTGGAGTCTTCAACGGTTGACCTATTTGTCATGGTCTATGATATGCTTTACACACTAAATGTGAAAGGGCACATTTTTCTGACACTTTACACTATGGTATTATTGAAGCAATAATTTGGAACTCTCCGCACTCTTGCCAATTCACATATTTTGCTATGAACTGCAGCCACAATACTAAGCAGGAATAAATATTTTTAAAACTTTAGCAACAGAAGATATAATGGCTCAACATGTCAACAAAACAAAATATGTGCTCGCACAACTTTAACCAAGCAATTTCTCCCCCAGCCCCCTCCCAAGTTAGAACCCATTTCCGAGCAGTTAGGTAATTTTAGCCAGGATTTCAATGGCAACACACCTATGGGTTAAAGAAATTAACTGCTAAAGTTCAGGCATATCCATTTTTGGCCTAATTGATTATTAGTTCTTTGACTCTGATGGCATAATATTAATTCGTAGTAGTAAATGTAATGATCTCATCAACTTACATGCAATGCTTTCATTTTTAGCATTTGTAGTCCAAGTAACACAAAGGAGTTCATTGTACATAAAGCTTTGTTCATCAATATATGGCAAATTCACCTTCCACAAAGGATGTTATGACCACTGAATGTTATAAGACAATTACATAGAACAGTACAGCACATTCCAGGCCCTTCAGCCCACGAAGAACAGTAAATTCCAATTTGAGGCTTTGCTATTTAACATTGCTTCACTTCAACAATCAGTGGGGTGTAGAATCTAAATGGCTGTGGTGAGATTTATTTTAAAATAATTTCTTGCATGATCCATTTACCACCTCCCCATTGCAACTTGGAGGGGGGCTATCTCTTCCCCTCTCCTCAACCTCCATATTAGAGTCTCCTACACACCCACTCTGCCTCCTTCATCTCTGACACACAGCCTCTTCCCTGTTCCCCAAACTTAGTTATGGCCTCTTCATATCCTCCTGTATTAATCCATGTCACTTCACATTCCTGGGATCCAGATTCAGTCCAGAGCTGTGCCTTCAACATTGCAGTGCGAGTACTGAGATTCAAGGAGTGCTGGGCTTTTACCATCCCATTTTTTTGAAAGGGGGAGAAAATGATGTTCAAAGCTGGTCCAAACTCATGGGTAACCTCTCAATTATAAAGTCACTGTATCAAAGACATACAGCACGGAAACAGACCCTTCGGTCCAACTTTTCCATGCTGACCAGGCATCCCAAACTAAACTAGTCCCATTTGCCCATGTTTGGCCCATATCCCTCTAAGCTTTTCCAATTCAAGTGTCTGTCCAAATGTCTTTTAAATGTTCTAACTGTACCTCCATCTAACACTTCCTTTGGCAGTTCATTCCATATATGTACTATCGTCAGCACAAGAAAGCTGCCCCTCAAGTCCCTTTTAAATCTTAGTTTTGGACTCCCCTACCCTGGGGTAAAGACCTTTTGTTATTCACTTTATATATGCTCCTCATGATTTTATAACATCTATAAAGGTCACCCCTCAGCCTTGGACGCTCCAGGGAATAAAGTCCCAGACTATCCAACCTCTCCTTATAATTCAAACCCTCCAGACCTGATTACATCCTTGCAAATCTTTTTGTACCCTTTCCAGTTTAATAATACATTTTCTATAGCAGAGTGATGAGAACTATACACAGTACTCCAAAAGTAGCCTCAATGTCCTATGCAGCCACGGCATGATGTGCCAACTCCTATACGCAATGCTCCATTCATCACCCTTGCTGAATTTGTATCTGACTTTTGCAGACTGCAATGTCTCTAATTTAAAATTCTCATTCAGCTTTCAACCTCCTTCATACCCTCATTCTGTTCCTTCTTCTCTAACTACCTCTGCTACAAGACATCAGATCTCTGAGACCTTCTAAATATGCCCTCTTGCACACTTTGATTTTAATCGCTCTTTCATTGCTGTTTCTGACATCAGCTAAGGCCCTAAGGTCTTCTTCACTCAGAGTGATTGTTTAGGAGATGGAAGAGGCAAGTGGGAACATTTTCTGCAAAAAGGGATTAGAACAGCCCCTGGATTTATGAATTAGCAGAACATGCATTTACAGAAAATTGGAGCTCCAGCTTCAGACTTAATGTGGATTTTGAACCATTACCAGAGTTGAGTATTGGAGAGCCAGTCAGGGTGCAAACATTCAAGAATCTCAACAAAAGATAGCACGACTGACAACTTGGGACCTGCATGGAACAGTTCTCACCTTGATTAAATGATGTGGAAGTGAATGACCAATTCTGCCTTTTCAGTAGCAGGCACATACACCCAACTGCAGGCAGCTGATCAGGAAAAGGGGGATGAACCACCCGTACAGGTCACAGATCAAAAAAAAATCAAACCTAGGAGGTCCCAGCACAACCAAAATATCACAGCAATAGATAGCACAGGAACAATATTTCTTGACGAAATAACCTAAATTAATCACCCAAATTAACAGTCAACAACAACACCACACACTCATACCATAAGAGAGCAGTGTGATTCAAGGAATGCATACACTATGCATACGCATAATTTCTCAGGGTCCTAGGTCCAACAATCTTTAGCTGCTTCATCAATTGCTGTCCCTCTATCATAAGGTCAGAAGTGGGGATGTTTGCTAATGATTGCACAATGATCAACACCATTCATGACGCTTCAGACACTGAAGCAGTCTATGACCAAATGCAACAATGTCTGCCCAATATCCAGGCTTGGGCAGACAAGTGGCAAGGTGTGGTATTCCCATATATCTGCTACCCTTGTCCTTGTATCTTCAGCTGCTTCAATTACCTTCTAGCCATTGTAAGAAGTGAGAATGTGCAAACAATGTTCAGAACCATTTGTGACTTCTCAGATACTGAAGCAGTGTATGTTCAAATGCAACAATACCTAGAAAATAGCCAGGCTGGCGCTGACAAATGGTAAGTAATGTTCCCACCACATAACTGCCAGGCAATGATCATCTCACCACCAGCCTCTGATGTTCAATGGTGTTCATATCACTGAATCCCCACTATCAAAATCTGGGGATTTGGGGTGGGGGGTGAGCATTTACCATTGACAGAAACTCAATTGGACTTGTCTACTAGATCAGGTCAGATGCTAGGAATACTGCAGTGAGTAACTCATCTCCTGACTCCCCTGACATGGGCATGGAAACCTGATTACCACGTACCATCCTCCCTCAGCTGATGAATCAGTACTGCTCCATGCTGAACAACACTTGGAGGAAGCACTGAGGGTGACGAGGACGCAAAATGTACTCTGGGTGGGATTTCAATGTCCACCACCAATGCGTAGTTTGTGTTCTGCCACGGCCACTCAACTCCTAACTTCATTACAGCCTTGCTTCAAACAAACACAAAAAGAGAGTTGAATCCCAGAGGTGAGATGAGCGTGCCAGCCCTTAACATCAATGCAGCATTCAACAGAGAGCAGCAAAGAGTCCCAGCAAAGCTGGAAACAATGGGAATTGGGGCAAAGTCTCTGCTGAACGAAGTCATACCAGGCACGTAGAATGACGGTTGTTGTTGTTGGAGGTCAATCATCTCAACTTCAGTACATCTCTGCAGGAGTACCTCGAGGTAGTGTCCTTGGCCCAAACATCTTCAGCTGCTTCAACAATAACCTTCTTTACATCATAAGAACAGAAGTGAGGATGTTCACCAATCATTGCACAATATTCAGCACCATTCGTGACTCCTCAGATCTTGAAGAGGTACATGTTCAAATGCAACAAGGTCTGGACAATATCCAAGCTTGAGCTAACAAGTGACAAGTAACATTCGTGCCAGACAATGACCATTTCCAATAAGAGACTATTTAATCACACCCCTTGACATTCAATGGTGTTCCCATCACTGAATACCCCACTCTCAATATCCTGGGGCTGCTATTAACCAGAAACTCAACTGGACTCATGACATAAACATGGTGGCTACTAGAACAGGTCAGAGGCTATGAATACTGTGGTGAGTAACTTAACCTGCTGACTTTCCAAAACCTGTCCACTATCTACTAGGTACAAGTCAAGAGTGTGATGGAATACAGTCTATTTGCCTGGATGAGTGCAGCGCCAACAACACTCAAGAAGCTTATTATTCTGGACAAAGCAGGCCGCTTAATTTGCACTGCATCCAATCTCTCCATCACCAACACTCAATAGCAGCACTGTGTACTATCTACAAGATGCACTGCAAAAATTCACCAATGATCCAGAGACTGCACCTTCTAAACCCACGACCACTTCCACCAAGAAGGACAAAGGCAGCAGATGCATGGGAACACCACTGCCTGCAAGTTTCCCTCCAAGCCACACCATCCTGATTTGGAAATATATCACCATTCCTTCACTGTTGCGGGGTCAAAATCCTGGAATTCTCTCCCTAATGGCATTGTGGGTCTACATATAACTGCAGTAGTTCAAGGAGTCAGTTCACCACCACTTTCTCAAGGGCGAGGGGCAGGCAATAAATGCTGTCCAAAATCGAAATACACACATCCAATGGCCCCACCCTCTTATCGGCTTTGCTTGTAATATCCTCAAAAACTCTGGTTTGTTAATCATTATTTCCTCTTCATAAATCCATGCTGACTTGACCAAATCAGTTTATTTTTGAAAAGTCCAGTTATCACATCCTTTATAACAGATTCTAGCATTCTACAACTGACGGCAGGTTAGGAGGATGTGGTTCCCCATTCCCTTTCTTAAACAATGGGTTGACATTTGCAACCCTCCAATTTACAGAATTAATAGAATCTTGACGCATGATCACTCATGCATCCACCATCTCTACAGTCATCAGATTCCGAGGATTTGTCAACTTTCAGTCCCATTAATTTCTCCCATACTACTTTTTCTACTGATACCAATTTCTTTTTAACTTTTCTGCTCCTGATAGCCCACATCGTTTTTATTCTGCCTGAATTCTCTCGGGTTTCCATTCCCTGAAAAATGTCCCTGTAAGGATATCAGACTCAGTTATACTTGTCCTTCTTTCACAGGTCCCACGTGTCTCAGAATGCCCCAGAATTTTTAAATCATTTCTCAGCCACAGGTTCATTTGCACAATCTTTCTACTTCTATACTCGCTAGCATATGGAAATAATCCTTACATTAGAGCTCCAAAGATCCCCTTGCCTTGCTCCCTAAATTCTGTTCAGGCCCTCATCCCCCTGTCTACTTATGTCACTGGTGCCAGTGTGAATCATGACCTCTGGCTCTTCATCCTCTTCTAAACAAAATGTCCAGCAGTCACTCTTTCACATCCATGATCCTGGCACCAGACCACCCTGAAGTCACACCTCCAGACACAGCAGTCTTTGAACTGCCTATAACTATTGCCTTTCCATTCTGTGCCCCATCTAAGCAGCTGAGTCATTTGTAGTGGCACAAGTTTGGCTCCTGCCACATTTGTCTGATGAATCATTACCCTCAGCAGTATTCATAACAGACAATCGGGAAACTCCTGAGCCTATCTGCTTGGTCTTTGCAGGCTATGTAACGGTCATTGATTCCCTCTATTACAGCCTAATCCTAATCTGAAATGTGACCACTTTGTTAAACATACTATCCACATAGTTTTCAGCTTCATGGTGCAACACTGACTTCAGCATCTTCAGCCCGCTCAGTTCAAAAACCCAGAGCTCTTATTCTTGTAGTTGGTTATACTTCCCACACTATCATCTAGACCATATCAAGTATCAACAACACCCCACATAGCACTGAATCGGCATTCCATACAGCCAATCTATTCTGCCATGCTTGAAGTTACTTTCAAACTTTAAACTGGAGGCTAGGGCGTAGAAAGTAAAATTACTCACCAATTAGCTACAAATAATTAACTCTTTCAAACAGACAATTAAACTGGATGCTCACCAACTAATTATCTTATAACTCTGAAGTGACTGTTTGATTTTGATTTACAAACCCAGCTTTTTGAAGCTTTGTGAGCAATAACAGATCACTGCTATTACTGCGAGGTAACTATAGGGTCCAAGTCCCACAGTCATTTATATTTGCATTTTCTTGCAGGTCTGTTTCTCGCAACTCCCTTTCCAAGAAACCACAGCCAGCTTTTCAATCACATCCTTAAAATATCCATTCCTTTTACTGGCATCTTGTGCAGTTTTCATGCAACACCCCAACCTGCTGTTAGCTCTATTAGTGTACCTTCCAAGCTCCAACTCTGAAATTTGGTTCCCTTAAACTCCTACATACTTCTCCACCGCTTATAAAGACACTTCTCCCCACCGCCCAGCTACCCCATTACCCACCTCTTAGACCATGCTGCATGACCTCTTCTAATATCTTCTCCTTTGATTTGGCATCCATTTTTTGCTTACACCTCTGAATCTCTTTAGGGACTTTGTTCTCCCCATGTACAAGGTATTATGTGAATGTAAATAGTTGTTCACTCCAAATAAATTTATTAGGTAACTAAATCCAATTTGCAATGTTAATACTTGAGTCAATTAGATCTGCTGATCTATAACTGGCTCATGTTTTTGTTTCATCCACAATAAGTTTACTCATGTTAAAACATGACCCAGTATATTTTGCATCAGATGACCAAACTGCTTGGTTTACCAGATCAAAAATCACTGCTCTTGAAACTCAGAATTAATGTGTAAGGCTTTGAAAGATTTCTTTGCCAAGATATATAGTCACATGCTAATGTGATGTTTTCATGTTGAATGTGTTCACTTCTGCAAACCTCAAAACACATTGCTGGGACCTTCTTATTAAGTCACTTGGCACGAAATAAAGTAATACAGTTTCAAACATTTGAACAGTTCGTAAAAAAGGACTATATAATTTCATTTCCAAACAGAAATATAAGACAGCACGGTAATTTCATGCCAACAGCTGACAACTCGATTTTTGAATCAAAAGTTCAGTTTAATAATTCTTCTGCAGTAAGATAGAAAAAACGATTCGAATCAAATCGCGAAAGAAATAACAGTTTGGTTTAGATACATATTCCGCTTATTTTATTTCCTTACACCATCAACAGAAACCATGAGCCCAACGCTAAATAGCTTCATACTTGATGCCTTTTTTTAGATCTAGTGTACAAATTAATATTCTGCTCCTCTGAGAGCCATACCCTATACTACTCGGGGAAATCTGCCTAGGAAAGCAGAACGACCTCCCTTATGGCATTCCTCTCTCCATGGTGTCAATCTATACTTAACAACAGTTGTGAAGAAAGATGACGCAGCTTCTGTAATCAACCTAATAAGGAAATACAAGTCTAACCATGCACCCCCTTCATTCAAGACACTCCAGCGTGAAATTATTGTTCAACTGAATGAACAAAACCAATCACTGAAATAAAACACGCCAATCAGGTCCTCGTACGCAAGTTTGCGCTAGTGTTGTCTTGAAATAAATGCGTTAAGATGAATTTGTTGAGAAAGAAGCTTGCTGTACAGCAGAGCCAGGCTTCACAGAAGCATTGATACAATGTTACGCCGCACAACCATAAACAGACGATCTTACCCAGCCGTCATGGTAATGTTATAGAATGTGAGCCAAGCGGTAGCAAATGGGCTGAGGGGCTTCTTCTTGGTTTCTTTCTCTTCCATCGAGCCATCCTCCTCACTGGGCGCCATGGCACCGGATGACTAAATTAAGAAAGTCCAGGCGAACAGCTGAAGCCCGACCCCGGGCACGCGCCTCCCTCCCCCCTTGGGATCAGCGTCCGCGCGTTCGCGGAGGCGCGCGCGAAGCCACCATACTGCTCCATGCTAAGCGCACGGAATCGATTTTTTACTCGGTCAGGAACAACGAATGTCTCTTGCAGCTGCTGAGATTTATGTCTTTATCGTAAGATATCTCATATAATATAAAAGGAATTCATTACTGTCATCATTTTTAACATAAACATATATTTGGTGATAATAATTTCACTCCAATCAAGTGAAGACATCATTCTGTAGATTGCATACCTCTGCAATCTGTGTTAACTCACTATGATTACAACATATTAGCTCTCCCCTAGGCGTTTTCCTTACCTGCTTGATGTGCCATAACTTGAAAGCTGTAGAAAAACAAGTATTTTCTTTGAGGGTTTCCATCCATCTGAGGAGGTTTCAGGTCAATTGGCATCTGACAATCTGCTATGAAAACCCTGCTCTCATTTTGGCAGTTGAAAATCGCGTGGGTGTCTGCATGTTGAATACTGAGGAGCTATCGCCTCATTAATGGATTGAGAAGAACAGCTTCTTCCCCATTGTTATCAGGCTTTTGAACAGACCTCTCATATATTAAAATTGATCTGTAGCTCCAACACTAAATACTGCATTTTGTTCTGATACTCTGATGTGCTTATGTAAAGTATGATTTACAATTTGCCTGGTTAGCATGCAAAACAATACTTTGTGACGAGTCAAATTGTATCAAATTATAATGAGAGGGATATAAGATAATTAGCAAAGGAAGTGAATGTGAGTAATTTTTCACACTTTTTTCACACAATGATGAGTTAAGGTGTAGAATGGACTGCCTGAAAGTGTAGTAGAGGCAGGTTCCAGTGAGGCATTCAAAAGGGCATTAAAGTATTATTTAAACAGAAACAATGTTTAAGGTTGTGCAGAAAATGCAGAAGAATAGCACCAGGTCAAAAAGCTCATTCAGAGAGCCAGGTACAACCACAACAGGCAAACACCCTCCTTCTGTACCATAACAACACTTTTTTATTCATTCATTGGATGTAGGAATTGATGGCTAGGCCAGCATTTATGGCTCATTCCTAAATACCTTAGGGAGGTTAAAAGTCAACTGTATTGTTGCAGGCCTGAAATCAAATGTAGATTTTGTAAGGATGCCAGATTTCCTTCCCTAAAGGGCATTTATGAACCCGTTGAGTTTTGCAATAATCAACAGTTGGTTTAAATTCAATTCAAATTTCACCATCTGTCACATGGAATTTGAACCCATTTTCCCTCAGAAGAGTAGTCTGAGATTCTGGATTACTCATTCAGTGACATTAGCACTCTGCCAACAACTCCCTGAAATCTGTGAGTTTCCTTCCGTCAGATGGCTGACCAGGGATCTCCCCCACATTTCCCACTTGCCAATGTAGTACATTAGAAAAATTCACAAGTTGATACTTAACCTGTTTGGCCAGGTTATGAGCACACTTTCCTTAGCCATTAAGTCTTGGAATGGGACATGAATGTGGCTATTCCAGCTCAGAACACTAGCAATGTGCCACACAACAGATGCAGTGGTAGTTATTTGAATCAAAACAAAATAACAAGTAAATAATTAAAACAAGTTTCTGCCAAGATATTAGGTATGTTCAGCCGAGAAAGTGCACTCTGCCATTTTGAACAAGCAAATCATTTCTGAAGGATAATAGCATGTAATATTGGTGCTGCCTTCAAAAGTACTGTGTGCAGATAACACTTCATGCACATTTCATTGATGACACTCTACAGCCATTTAAATGCAGCCTGCATCTCCTTGAGGATGAGTGCATGGTGGCTGCTGAGTACAGAAACACTCAGCATAATGACTAAAGAAGGGAATGGAGGTGTCTGTTTGGATGTTCTGATGCTACATGAGACAAAGTTGATCATTATGGTGGAATATTGACATGGTGTTCAGACATCTTCTTCACCCCAGGAGATAGAGTCATTGAATGGTCAAATATAGAAGGAGACATTCAACTTGATGTGTTGGTGCAGCTTCTCAACTGGACAATTTAAATAGACAGTTCCCCGGTTTTTTTCCCAAAGTTCATGTTCATTCTTTAGAAATTCAGAAAGAGGAAGCCTTCCAGGCACTTAACTGCTGGCAATGGGTGAAGATGACCAAAGTTGTAAATGAGAGAAGCCTGACTTCATTAGTCTGGTCCTAATAACATCCCCTTAATAATTGCAAAGCTGAAATATATCACTGCATCAAACTTCCCACTTTACTCATGAATGATGTCACAACAAGAATCAGTGGACATGTTTAAATATTTTTTTCTGGCCCTTTTAGGACAGAGCTGAGGATAGTTTGGAATTCTCTGTGCCCCAGAAGGTGGTGCAAATGTGGTCATTCAATATTTTTAAGAAGGAGACAGAAAAAGTTGTTAGGCAAGATTGTCAGAGGGTAGATGGGATTGTGAAATTCAGAAGACAAACAGAACAACCCTAATTTTGTTGAAAGATGAAGTTGGGTTAAGGGGCCAGATGGCCTACCTCTCCTTCTAATTTACATGTATTTCCACTACAATATCTTAAAATTCTTATGGCAAGTTTAATGCCATGCATCACACAGACCATTTTGGATCTCTGACTTGAAATGAAACAAATGAGGCTAACACGCTCAATTTCTCACCTGCTGTATTTAATAGATACAAAACTTGGATCTTTTCCAAAATAGATAACCTGTTTAACACCTAGCAACAAGTTGAGAATATGGACTTATCTGAAACATCTGTAATTTTAAAAGAAGCCCTTTCAATTCTATCGATCACTGTGAGTTGCATAAATGTTAGAAGTGGTCAGCTCTTCTGTTATCATTTACCTCACATTACACTCTGAGAACCCTGGATGAGCTCCAAATGAATAAGATATTCCTACTTTAATGTGCTAGATCACTTGTGAATTTCTGAAGTTACATAGATGCATCGAAATATAGAAGATAGGAGCAGGAGTAGGCCATTCGATCTCTCAAGACTGTGCCATTCAATATGATCATGGTTGGCCATTGAGCTAAATACCTTAATTCCAACTTTTCCCCATATTCTTTGATCCCTTCAGCCATAAGAGCTATATATACCTTCTTTGTGAAAACACATCATGTTTTGGCCTCAGTCACTTTCTGTAATAGTGAATTCTACAGGCTCACCACTCTCTAGGTGAAGAAATTGTCCTCATCTCAGAACTAAACTATGACTCCAGGTTGAGGACTGCCGCGCCATCAAGAACATCCTTCCTGCATCTAACCTGTCTAGTCCTGTTGGAATTTCAGAGTTTTCAATGCAATCACCCCTCATTCTTCTAAATTCCAATGAATATGATCGTAACTGACTCAATCTTTCCTCATATGACAGAACTGCCATTGCAGGAATCAATTTGGTAAACCTTCATTGCACCCCCTCTATAGCAAGAACATCCTTCTTCAGATAAAGAGAACATAATTGCCTCACCAATGCCCTCTATTTTTGCAGCTAGGTATTTTTGTTCCAGCACTCAAATCCTCTTGCTATGAAGGTCAACATACAGTTTGGCTTCTTTACTGCTTGTTGCACCTCACACTTACTTTCAGTGACTGGTGCACTATGACAACAAGGTCTCATTGAATATTGCCCTCTGCCAATCAATTCTGAAGAAGGGTCACTGAACTTAAGGTGTTAACTCTGCATCTGTTTCCATAGATGCTGCCAGACCTGCTGAGTTTCACAAGCAATTTCTGTTTTTGTTTCAGATTTCCAGCATCCACAATTCTGTTTTATGTTACACTTAATTTCATTACTTCTCAAGTTTTGCCCACAGGTTCAGATAAAACAGGGAAAACATACATTGTCTTAATAAACTGTCTGTTATCCTGTTATTGTGATGTTACATTTTCTATCCCTGATAATATTTTGTTTGTGTGAGTGTTATAATCCCGGACGATGTTATTCCTAGACAAATTTGATGGCAGACTGACATCTGGCTTTAGAGTTTTCTTTTACTTTAACAAGGTGGCCTCACACTGAAACATAAACATGCAATGTTGCAGATTTGATTTCAATAAAGAACAGAAGTTTATTCTGCAAAGGAAATGAAGATACAATGCAATGAGCCAAACTATTTACATATATCACACATTTATAAATTGCAGATATATAGTTAATCCCAAAAGCATCCTTTAACTATTGTTGTAGTTACACCAGAGACAGTTGCTTTTTCTGTCCCACATAGGGTTTGACTTAGCTAATGGCTTCAGTTTTTGGTCATGAGAAGCTGATATCCTCTTCCTTGATTTGTCATATAACTGAGTGTAAACTTTCTCAGTTCAAATAGCCCCTTGAGGGATTTAACAGACTTTCCAGTCTAGAACTTTTACTGAACTCCTTATGCAACAATAACCTATTTTTAACAATTCTAAACTAGCTTTTCAATTTCTCAGGAGAAAGTGCTTTACACATCCATTTTAGTTAAGAACCCTGCAGAACTCCCCAAACTAAAACTAGACAAAATCCCTTTTTTGCTGAAGCTTTATGTGTTACCCCAACAAAAAGAAAAACAAAATCAATCCCTGATCTTCCAAACTGGAACCTAAAGCTCAACTGTTTATGTTTTTCACTCCTAAAATTGTCCTATTGTAAAAAAAAGGCCATTGCTCTCACATTAGAAAGTACAGACTTAAAAAAAATTGTTCATGAGACATGAGTGTCAGCACCTAGACCAAAGTTTATTGCCATCGCTAGTTACCCAGAGGGTAGTTAAGAGTCAATAACATTGCTGTGGGTCTAGAGTCACATGTTGACCAAATAATGTAAGGATGGCAGATTTCCTTCCCTGTTGGGCATGTGAACCAGATAAATTTTGTGACAATTGATTGAGATTACATGGTCACGATCAGCTCTTTTTTT
The DNA here is from genome assembly GCF_021869965.1 of Rhincodon typus. Classification (NCBI taxonomy): domain Eukaryota; kingdom Metazoa; phylum Chordata; class Chondrichthyes; order Orectolobiformes; family Rhincodontidae; genus Rhincodon; species Rhincodon typus. The sequence goes on along the minus strand of NC_063333.1, from coordinate 42,773,185 downwards.
TAGGAAAAAAAATCAACTTCAAGTTTTACCGTCAACCATAGTGAAATTTGAACTCATATCTCCAGAACATCTGATGTTCTGATTTACTGAGCCAATCGCATTACCCCTCCACCGCCACTTTCCTACTTGCACTGTAGGGCACACTAGCAACTAGCGTTGCAAGGACAGCTGGAAGGACAGGGACAAGCAGATAGAATGCAGATTGGATCAGGCTGCATCTCAGGGCTGTGTACTTGCTGTCTTAGCACTTGCTGCCTTTGCATCTATCTGTATTTACAGCATGCATGTCATTTATTGCCTTGTCATGCCTCGCCATGTCTGTTAGTACTTTGGCACTTCAGCCAGGACCAACAGCTGTCAGTACTGCTGTATTACCGTATGTGCTCTTTTGTGCAAATGCACAGACAGAAGATGGTTATGCTCGTCAGTGGGGATTTGTCCAGGGTTGGAGTGGGGGCTCATTATGAATGGCACACAACAACATCACTCAAACACCGACAGCATGTGCCAGCTGCCTGTGCAACAAAGACACTGCAACTTTCTTCAACCAAATGACCATATTGGAAGTGAGTAAGTGGCAGTCCTCAGTCCAGTCAAGAGGGCAGTGTGTATTGCACTCTGTCAGAGGATCCAGTAACTGTCAGTCATGCACACAGTCTCTCACCTCTTCTTCCTTTCTTAATAAGTTTCTTAGTTTTTGTTTGCTGGGTTTTAAAATGATTCCAATCCTCCATCAACTGTCAACTTTAATTAAAGGCAACATTATATTAGATATAAAGGATCCCTAAAATATCTAAAGGGAAAGAACATCTATTGAGAGTGGATGCCAATTCTGCAATGTAAAATTTAACTAATTTCTTGGAACAAAGGAAACAGACAAAGATTGGGTGTAATATTTTAACTGTGCTTACTGTGTAAATGATTGAACAAAAATATCTAACAAAAGATAAAGTAGACTAAATGCTTATTCCTTAAAGTTGCCTGGACACAGGTGATCTTACTTTCAGTGTTCTCCAATTTCCTTTCAGTGATTGGATTCCAAACAGATTGTTCAAATATAAACAAGGAGATAAAGACTTTCTCTATGCCGAGAGTTTATTGACTAAAGCAGTCTAGTAGCACTCCCAAATCCAATCCCAGCTGTTCCTCCTTTGTCTATCTTGACTTTTTTTTTCTCTTTTTATTTCCAGAAGTGCTCTTACAAAAAATTAAACATTCTTTTCCATTACCAAATCACCCATGGTAATCTACCTTGACATTAATTTATCAATCAACAGCCATCAGCTATTTCCCTTCTAACCTTAGTTGAGTACTACTTTAGCAGATTCCCCTCTTCTCTTTAAATAATAATACATTTTTCAATGTCCAAACAAAAATATATTTAAATGCATGAAGGAACAAAATGATTTTTCATTCAAATTCTATATGCTGAATTATAATACAGTCAATCTGCCATATTAGCCCTTTGTCCTTTAAATAAAAATTACTAGAATTTCAAAACGGTCCAAACAAACTATTAACTTTTCATGTTTTTATTACACGAGACATCTTTGAGAACATCTAATAAGTCTTAAGGGCAATAATTTCCTTTTGTAAAACCATCTGACAATTGATGACTCACATCAATCCATTTTATTTGAGAAGTATTTTTTCTCTCAAACATTTCCTTCAAACTAGCAGGATCAATTCTCAATCTTTTCTCTATAACACATTTTGTCGAGTCAAATTGTCCCAAAGAGAACAATTACAAAAAATAGCATTGTGTGGGCAGTTTTTTTCAGATTACAGTGTATTGAATTTTTTTTCAGAATGTTCGATAACTATACCTCCATGTCTATTGTTTCTATGAATGCCAGGTGGCCAGGTAAATAGGGTGCCAGGTAGGTAAAATGCCAAGTAGTAGTTTGTGATTTGTACATTGTTACCTTATTTTGCCAATCCTTTGTTCCTACCTCTTGTCCCTCATCTTCCAGTTTTTCTATTTCTTGGTTGTTTTTCCTGGCTAGAGTGGAGTCCTTTCATTCACTGGTCCCTTCTAGCACATATATTGCCTTCAGGTCAACTTTTGGTCATTGTCCATGGGGATAAATGGCCCAATCCTGTCTATTGGTATCAATTTGTCCATAATCAATCAGCCCTTGGCTTGCTATAATCTTCACTGCATTGCTGTGCAGCATATGTGTATGCATAGTGCATGCTGTTTCATCACCTCCTGATACTTGTTCCAATTCTGCAAATGTATGATGAGGAGAATTAAACAGTTTGGTTGCAATGTTGTATAATTATTGATTTTTTTACATCTATATCTAAACCTTAACAGGACCTTTCCACTCTTTCTGGCATTCTATTTTGTAACATGCCATGTCTACAGATTAAAATTTATTTCTTATGGCCTTACACAATGCAGTAAGACACGCCAAATTTCATCTGAATCCTCATCCGTTCTCTCTGCATGCAGGGCATTCAAGTGCTCAGAAAAAGTGAAACCAAGCATAGTCCCTTTCCAAACCAGGGCATTATGACTCATTACCAAAGCAGGTTTTGGATTTTTTTGCATAAGATAATTAATAGTAGTCCCAACCATTTGTAGTGAATTCCTAACATGGATTACAGATGCCAGGGTTTACAACCCAGTTGATCCACTCAGATTTTGTGAAGCATCTCACTTCTTACTACATTAAGGGACTTTCCATTGCAATGTTCATTAGTAAAATTTTCATATTTTCACACATATTTTTAAACTCATCATCGGCAAATTTATCACAGATCTCATCTACAGGTGTAGTGTGCTCATTGTACTTTACCCCTGCAACCTGTGTTAGTTTTTAACTTGTGAAAACTTTGATGGACAAACTGGTCATGTAGTTTGAAGATAATCAATGTTTTTTTTCCTTCAAATTCCTGTTATTAATATTTCTTTCATATTTTTATTGGCAAAATTAAGCCTCGTTAGAAGGTTACAATAATGACCAGGTTGAGTAAACTTTAAATTTACTGACTTCCTCTCCAAAAAAATTGCGTCATCATGTTCCATATCAAGTTTCATTTCAGGATTCTTCATTAACAGCCTGTTTGACTGTAAGAGTATTTTACTTGATAGAACAAATATACTGATAAAATTGTTTACACAGGCATTTTTGTACATGTGTTTATGACTCTTGTTAGTGACTTCAGTATGTGGTCATCCCCAAAACTGAAGCGTATAGAAACATTAAATTATTTAATTTTACTTTGGTTTTTAATATTTAGGGAATTTAGGTAACGTTTGAACCAATTCACTGCATCCTCTTTCCAAAGTAGCACAATTGAGGGATTGCAACTAGAGCATTCAGGCCTGGACTGAAGCTTCTTGTGATCAATGCAATTCCTTTTGCCTGATCAGTCTCTTCACCCATTGCTTAGGAACCTTGGTATTTTGCTTCATTTTGAAAAGTTGTTATTCCATTTTGGACAACTCATTGCATAATAATATTTAGCGTCATTCCTGAAATACTTGTTGTCCATACCCCAGGCGTTCCTGATGTTCATTCTTCTCTTATTATTCCCCAATTCCTGTCATCTGTCATAGAGAGACTTTTGGCAGCTATTTTCACTCATTTTAGTTATATTTCTTCTTTTGTGTTGACACTTACAACTCACATTTGGATAGTTCTGAAATATGGTTAATATTGGATGTTCCATTTTTTTGTGTTACTGCTGAATGTCTCCTTTGATTCATAAAGGTGATTGGGAATGAGTGTTTTCTCAGACATTTTTTAAGGCTCTTGACTTTCTTTCTGAAATTCTAACTCCACTTAATCTAGAAATCTATTCATAGAACATAGAACATAGAACATTACAGCGCAGTACAGGCCCTTCGGCCCTCGATGTTGCGCCGACCTGTGAAACTAATCTGAAGCCCATCTAACCTAAACTATTCCATTATCATCCATATGTTTATCCAAGGACCATTTAAATGCCCTTAAAGTTGGCGAGTCTACTACTTTTGCAGGCAGGGCATTCCACGCCCTTACTACTCTCTGAGTAAAGAACCTACTTCTGACATCTGTCCTATATCTATCACCCCTCAATTTAAAGCTATGTCCCCTCATGCTAGCCATCACCATCCGAGGAAGAAGGCTTCCACTGTCCAGCCTATCTAATCCTCTGATCATCTTGTATGTCTCTATTAAGTCACCTCTTAACCTTCTTCTCTCTAACGAAAACAGCCTCAAGTCCCTCAGCCTTTCCTCATAAGACCTTCCCTCCATACCAGGCAACATCCTGGTAAATCTCCTCTGCACCCTTTCCAATGCTTCCACATCCTTCCTATAATGCGGTGACCAGCACTGTATGCAATACTCCAAGTGCGGCCGCACCAGAGTTTTGTACAGCTGCAACATGACCTCATGGCTCCGAAACTCAATCCCTCTACCAATAAAACCTAACATACCGTACACCTTCTTAACAATGCTATCAACCTGGGTGGCAACTTTCAGTGATCTATGCACATGGACACCGAGATCTCTCTGCTCGTCCACACTACCAAGAACCTTACCATTAGCCCAGTACTCTGTATTCCTGTTACTCCTTCCAAAGTGAATCACCTCACAATTTTCCGCATTAAACTCCATTTGCCACCTCTCAGCCCAGCTCTGCAGCTTATCTATGTCCCTCTGTAACCTGCAACATCCTTCCGCACTATCCACAACTCCACCGACTTTGGTGTCATCCGCAAATTTACTAACCCATCCTTCTACGCCCTCATCCAGGTCATTTATAAAAATGACAAACAGCAGTGGCCCCAAAACAGATCCTTGAGGTACACCACTAGTAACTGAACTCCAGGATGAACATTTCCCATCAACCACCACCCTCTGTCTTCTTACAGCTAGCCAATGTTCAATATCATGTTCAATATCTTAGTACAGTCCAACAATTTGTGGAAGCACTAAGTTAAGAATCTCCAAATAAAGCTTTTTTTCCAATCTTGAATGTAGTTTGCGAAATCCAATTATATATGCTTCTATGGAATAACCATCTAGCCTCATAAATTTATTAAAGTCTGACCATACTTGATATGTGGTTGTTGACTTGCTCGCCAAGCTGGCTTATTTTTGTTCAGATGTTTCATCACCATGCTAGGTGACATCATCAGTGGAGCCTCTGATGAAGCAATATTGTTCTACTCTGCTTGGCATTTACACTGTCCGGTCCGTTATGGTGAGTATTGTCATTTCCGGTTTTGATCTGTATGGGTTTGCATATAGGGTCCAATTCTACATGTTTGTTGATTGAAGTATGGGTGGAGAACCATGCCTCTAGGAATTCCCATGCGTGTTTATGTTTGGCTTGGGCTACTATGATTACCTTGTCCCAGTTAAATTGATGGCCTTCATTGTCTGAATTTACTGATATTAAGGAGAGTTTGTCATGTGTTTTGCTGCTAGCTGATGTTCATGTATTCTGATGGCTAGTTTCCTTCCTGTCTGTCCGATGTAATGTTTGTGGCAGTCGTTGTATGGTATTTTGTAAAATTACCCCTCTATCTGAAGGATTAATCTGGTGAACTGGTACACTTCCTCTATGGCTCCACTGATGATGTCACCTAGCATGGTGACGAATCATCTGAACAAAAACAAGCCAGCTCGGCGAGCAAGTTAACAACCACATGTGAAGTAAGGTCAGACTTTGATAAATTTATGAAGCTAGATGGTTATTCCATAGAGGGATTGGGATGGGGAAAAGGTTGATGGGGGAGGAGAGAAAGGGGAAAGCCACAAAGAGGAGAGAAAAAAGGAGGGAAAAAAGGTAAAGGGATTGGCCAGCAGAGGAACTCCGACCGGAGCATCCTACTCTGTCGCCATTTTGACCAGACTAGAGAGATGGTGGATGCATTGCTTGTTATCTTCCAAAATACTATGGATTCTGGAAATGTTTCCACAGATTGGAAAATAGCAAATGTAAGCCTCACTATTTAAGAAGGAAGGAACAAGGAGAACAGAAGACTACAAAAGTTTTCATTTGATACCAGTACTTGGGGAAATGTTAGAATATATTACAAAGAATGAGATAACTGGAAAAATATAAAGGAATGGTAACATTAGGTAGAATCAATGTAGATTTATGAAAGGGACATCATGTTTGACAAACTTGCCAGACTGTTTTGAGTATATTACTTGCAGAATTCACAAAGTGGAACCAATGGATGTGGTGTATTTAGATATTCAGAAGGATGTTGATGGGGTCCCACACATAAATTTAGTCAATTAAAACAGAGTGCATGGGATTCGGGAAAATATTCTAGTATGGATCGAGAATTAGTTAACTGAAAGCATAGAGAGGGAATTGGCAGATCATTCTCAGGATGGCAGACTATTACTGGTGTGGTACCATAAGAATTGGACTAATTCACAGCTTTTCACAAACAATATAAATAATTTGAATGTGGCGAATAATTGTAATATCTCCAAATATTCTGATGACACCAAACTGAGCAGGAACATAAATTGTGAGGTGGATGTAAGAAAGCTTCAAGAGGACTTTGCTAGGCTATGTGAATGGGCTAGAACATGGCACTTGGAATATAATGTGTATAAGTGTGAAGTTATTCACTTTGGTAGTCAAAAAAAGAAAAGCGGATTATTTCTAGGATGGTAAGAGGTAGGAAAGTTCAGGTATCCAAAAGGACCTGAGTGTCATAGAGTCATGGAGTCATACAGCTCAGAAACAGACGCATCAGCGCAACTCGTCCATGCAATTCAAGTTTCCTCAACTGAACTAGTCCCATTTGCCAGTGTTTGGCCCATATCCCTCTAAACTTATCTGTTCAAATGAGTCAGTAAGAGTTAATGTGCACGTGCAACAAGCAATTAGGAAGGCAGATGCAATATTGGCATTCATCACAATGGGATTTGAGTATGGATTAAAAATGCCTTGCTGTAATTGTGCAGAGCCTTGTTGGCATTGCTTCTGGATTTTTAGTTCCATAGCAAGCGAGTTATATATGCCATAGAGGAAGCGTACCAGTTCATCAGATTAATCCTTCGGATAGAGGGATTATTTTATGAGGAGAGATTGAGGAGATTTGGTTGTGTTCCCTTGAGTTTTGTAGAATAAGGTGTGACCTCATTAAAAATGCCAAATGTCTTGCAGGGTGTAAAGGTTTCTCCGATTGGTGAGTCTAAAATCAGCGGCATTATCTCAAGATAAAGCATTATTTAAGACTGACACGACCAGGAATTATTTCTCTTAGAAGGTGGTGACTCTTGTGAATTCTCTAATATAGAGGGCTGTGGAAGTTCAGTCATTGAGCATTTAAAAGGCAGAAATTGATAGATCTCTAGAAATTAAGGGCATCAAGGGTTATGGTGTCATAGTCATACAGCATGGAAACAGACCTTTTGGTCTAACTAGTCCACACTGACCGTGTTCCCAAACTAAACTAGTCCCACCTGCCTGCATTTGGCCCGTATCCCTCCAAACCCTTCCTATTCATGTACTTATCCAAATGTCTTTTAACTGTTGTAACTGTACCATATCCACCACTTCCTCTGGCAGTTCATTCCACACACTAACCACTCTCTGTGTAAAAAAGTTGCCCCTCAGGTTCCTTTTAAATCTTTCTCCTCTCAGCTTAAAAAATACCCCTAATTTTGAACTCACCTACCTTAGGGAAAAGATCTTTACTATTCACCTCATCTATGCCCCTCATAATTTTATAGACTTTCCCCCCACCCTCCCTCACCTCCCCAACCAACCTCCAATGCTCCAGCGAAAAAAGTTCCATAGTGTTGGAAAATGACATTGAAGAGGATGATAACCCGTGATCTAGTTAAATGGCAGCAGCACAGCCTGGATAGGCTAATGCGCCTCCCTTTGTTCTCATGTTTCTAATAAGACTAGGAATGTGACAGAATGGGAAGAGCACTATGACAAGAAAATCTCTAGAATCATCCTTTGTAGCATCAATGGCACTTACATCATAACTGAAGTAGAATCTAACTTTTGCTAAGTAGTACAAAAAGATTTCCTCCATCCCCATAGCTTCCCTATCTAAACTGGCAAAATGGTCAAAATGTTATAAATTGCATAAAGATACAGTGAAATCCAAAAATTAGAACACAAGAAACAGACTTGGAAAAAGGAACACCAATTTGTACAGAATGAGAAAAGGGTGCTGATCGGTTGGGCCATCATTGGCATGAAGATGCAACAAGGACAATTAGCTGTAAATGGTAGTTCTCAGATCAGTCAGGTAGACAAATTTATCAAGGTATTATCATGGGAATGCTGCAGAGATATGCAGTCTCCATAACCCGCTTCTTCTGTAAAAAAGGTGCAATGCATGTACAAATTTGTTTTATCAAAGCAAAACAGCGTCTTGTGTAATAATATGTGTAGCTTTAGGCACCTACAAATGAAGCACTCTGTGATATGAATGACTTGAATGAGGGAATCAAATGCAGTATTTCCAAGTTTGCTGACAAGACAAATCTAGGTTGGGTTGTAAGTTGTGAGGAGGATGCAAGGCAATCTAGAATACTTCAGGGCAATCTAGAAAAGTTAAGTATGTTGGCAAACAAACGGCAAATACATTACAATGTGTGTAAATGTTATTTAGCTCATAACTATATCACATTTTACGGAGTAACTTGTAGCAAACTTTGTGTAATAAATTAATCTCTGTTTTGTTTTAAGCATAAAGATGTGCTGCTGATTCTTTTTAAATTTTAAATTTTAAAATGAAAGGAGGACTGAACAAGCTATCAAAATTCACAGTTCACAGATGACTCTGAAGTTGGATCAAGACCAAACATCATACCTGATTCTACTATAAGGCTCCTTGACCTTAATGAAGTTGTTGGGACAAGACAACTGATTTTGGTGCAACAGGTTAACAGAATTTATTCAGTAAATGATTGAATAAATATAATGCTATTGGCCTGGCAGTATCAGTGAAGAGACATCAGAGTTAACATTTTAGTGCTGAGGAAGGATCACCGGAGCCGAAACGTTAACTCTGATTTCTCTTCACAGATGCTGCCAGACCTGCTGAGCTTTACCAGTATATTCTGTTTTTGTTCCTGATTTGCAGCATCTGCAGTTCTTTTGGTTTTTATAATGGTATTGCTGTTGGTAATCAAGCTAGTTTTCTTCTTTGATCCTTGAATCTGCCTGGATATAGATCATTTCATCTTCAATTTCCATCGATACCTTCTGTCTGTCATATTCTCTCCTCTGGCTCTGCCTTCTATGTGCAAAGGTCCTCAATGTCCTACTTTTATATCCTCCCCAGGTCTGCTTATATACAGAGCTGCACATTGCTGCCCGCCGAAGACATAAGTACCTGATCCCTTTACTGTATTTATCCTAGTCACATAACAACATACATGCTGGTGATATTTTCCATAGCATTGATGTCACACCTGACACAAAATTATAAGCTTTGATCTTCACAGGTGTGACACTGCATCTTAATGGGTTGAAGGGTTATGAATAGTGGGCTGGAAAATGGACTTGAGGCTGAGATGAGATCAGCCATGATCATATTTAAATGGCAAAGCAGGCTCAAGGTGCTGAATTGCTTCCTCCTGCTCCTAGCTCTTATGTTCTTATGTCCTTAAGTGTGATACCCAATACTGTAAGTGCTATAGTTTCTGCGATTCACTGTGCCTTTTTGCATGGTGCAACACTCCTACCTGTTTTACTATTCGTCCTACAGTTTCTGTCATCCATTCTCCTGGTATAGACAGGAAAACTATGGAGATAGAAGCAATCTTTCAGCACTACTGAGCAAAAGATAGATTCTGTTTCAGTTAAGATGTAAACACCATTGATGCCACAATGGATGATTCTAGAGATGTTCCTGTCATTCTGCTCTTCCTGTTCTGTCAATGAGTGCAAAACAAAAGGCGTTAACTTCTCTCTTAGCAATGTTTAGTTTCTGTACTACCAAGCAATAATATTAAGAAAGTACTGGCAAGAAGATTGGTTGAAAACTTGGTCTCTATTAAATACATAGATATGTAATGACTGCAAAAGTAAAAGAAATTTGAAAATGAGAAAGCCCACTTCAATATGATGAGAGTTCTTGGTGTCTTGTAAGAACTGAAAGTAGCATGAAGAAATTTTAAAAGATACCTTACATTTATTTTTAAAATGCTATAAACATATGAACATACTAAGCAGGAAAAGGAATGAGCCATTTGCCCCGTGACCCTTCCTCCACGAATCAATAAGATTGATTGATCTCATTGTGCCACAACTCCGCATTTCCGCCTATATTTGATAATCGTTGACTCTTGTTAGTCCATAATATATCTACCATTGCCTTAAAAAACATTCTGTGATGCTGCCAACAACACTGTCTCGGAAGGGTTGTTCCAAAGGCTCACTATCATCTGAGAGAGAAAAAAAAAATTCCCCTTCACCTTAAATAGGTAACCCTTTATTTTTAATCTGGGTCCTCTCATTCTGGACCCTCCCATGAGAGAACACATCCATTCAGCATTCACTCTGTCCCCTTAGGATCTTACATGTTTCAATTATATTGCCACTCATCCTTCTAAACTCCAAGGGATACAGGCCCAATCTGTCCAATATTTCCATATAAGGTAACCTCACTATTAAAGGAATCAATCGAGTGAATTTTTTTTTAACTGCTTCAAATGCATTTAAGTTCTTTCTTAAATAAGGAGACCAAACTGTACTCCAGATGTGGTCTCACTAATGCCCCGTACAACTGTAGCGAAGCTGTGGCAAAACTCAACTTCCCTCGCAATAAGTGCCAACATTCCATTTGCCTTTATAACCTGTTACTTTATCTGTATGCTAAATTTCTATGATTTCTCTCTCAGGACAACCAAATTCCTATGTAGCTCTGTGTTCTGTAATCTCTCACCTTTTCAATAATATGCTGCTTTTCTATTCTTCTTGCCAAAGTAGGAAAGTTCACACTTACCCAAATTATACATCGTATGCCAAAAAATTGTCCACTCACTTAACCAATTTCTTTGCTTTTGCAGACTTATGTCCACTGTGGAATTTATTCTCCTACCTATCTTTTTGTCATCAGCAAATTTTGTAACCGTATATTTTTTCTTCATCCAAGTCATTGAGATAAATTGTAAATAATTGAGGCTCCACCTTCATCGGTAATTATGTATATATGACCTAATTATTTTGATTTTAAAAGGTAGCATTTCAGATGGCTATATTGCATTATTACTGTTTATAAAAATGCCAAAATGGTAACAAATGGATTTAAAAATGTCTTGCATAAATCCAAGCTACATGTAAAATAGGAGCTGTGGATTATTTCAATTCGAGAAAACTTTAAATCTAACCCTCAACTGGAGAAAGAGTAAATATATTTTACTTTAAATAAAATGCTATATAAAAGTAATAAATGTTGACAGCAAAATGCTGGACCCTATTATCAGTCAGGCCTCATTTGCATTGAATTTGTGAGTTATGTACATATTTACAAGATTGTTAGGCAACTTACCAGAATTTAGGTGGTGGAAGAGGAAAGCAGGAAACTGGTGGATGATGACCATTAGCCTGCATCAAGAGAATATAGGAGGGCTGATTCATGATAGGGCTATGAAAAGTCTAGCACATCACAGACACTCAGAATCCTTACAGTATAGAAAAAGACTGAGAGTTATTTGTATGGCATGTTTAGAGAGGTATTCACACTGCAGGTCAGGGGATTGGAGATACGAAGGGAATGGGTGACCGTCAGGCAGTCAAAGAGAAACAGGCATGTAATGCAGGAGTGCCCTGGGTCCTGCTGATAAATCACTTTCTCATTTTGGAAGCTGTAGGGGTGCTTTTTCCTCAGAGGAGTGCAGACAGAGCCAAGCTTCTGGCACCATAAAGCTACCTGATCGTAAAGGAAGGGAGAAAGAAGAAAGCAGGCGTTTTAGTGATAGGGGATTCATTAGTTAGGGAACAGAGAGGCATTTCTGCAGCCAGTGGCGTGACTCCAGGACGGTGTGTTACCTTCCTGGTGCCAGGTCAGGGACGTCACTGAGTGGCTAAAGGGCATACTGAAGTGGGAGGGTGACAAGACAGAGGTTGTGGTATAATTTGGTACCAATGATATAGGTAAAATGAGGGATGAGGTCTTGCATCAAGTTCTGGGAGCTAGGCAGTAGATTAAAAAGCAAGACCTCTCAGGTTGTAGTCTCTGGATTATCCCCAGTACCACATGCCAACTCGTACAGAAACAGGAGGATAGGGCAGATGAATGCTCAAGAGTTGGTGAAGGAGGGAGGGTTTTACATGGGACCATTTATGGGAAAGATGGGACCTCTACAAGTCGGACTGTTGCACCTGAAATAGACCGGGGCCAACGTCTTTGCGGGAGTGTTTGTTAGTGCTGTTGGGAAGAGTTTAAACTAGCTCAGCAAGGGCAGAGAACACAGTTCAGTAGTGGCATGGCCTAAAATGGGAACCTAGACTGAGGTAGTTCAGACTTGTTGAGCCACAAGGAAGTAAGGCGAGGCAGGATGGCCTCTGCATTAATGCTAGGAGTATTATAGGTAAGACATATGGGTTAAGGGCATGGATTGACACATGGAATTACACTGTTGTTGACATCACAGAGATGTGGTTGATGGAGTAACAGGACTGGCATCTCAACATTCTGGAGTAAAGGATCTTCAGGCAGGACAGGAGAGAGTGTAAGAGAGGGGGTGGTGTTGCATTATTATTTAAGGATTGAGTTACTGCAGTAAGGAGGGATGATATCTTGGAAGGATTGGCAAATGAGGTTTTGTAGGTAGAATTTAGATAAGCCCCCAAATAGTCTATGGGCAATTGAAGATCAGATATGTACACAATTCACTGAGGTGTGCAAAAACAATAATAGGGTAATTATATTAAAGGATTTCAATTTCTCCAACACTAATTGGAAGAGTCATGGTGTAGAGGGTTTAGAGGGGACAGATTTCTTGAAATGTATTCAGGACAGCTTTTAATGTCAACATGTAGATGATCCTACAATGGACAGCGTCGTGCTGACCTAATTCTGGGTGATGAAACCAGGCAGGTGTTTGAGGGGACCATTTTAATGACAGTGATGATAACACCATACATTTTAAATTTGTTATGGAAAAGGAAAAAGATGGTCTGCAAAAACGGGTTTTGAATTGGGTGAAAGCAAAGTCACAAAGCAGGCTGGAACAGCTACATGAGGGTGAGTCTAAAGCAGAACAGTGGGAGGCATTCAAAAAGGAATTAGGGAGAGTACAGCTTAACAGGGTGAAATGTAGAAGCAACAATCCCAGAGAACATTGGATGTCTAGGAATATTCAGGATTGGATGAAAAGAAAAGGAGAGACATATAACAGGTACAAAGAGAGCAAATCAATGGGTGAAACATAGAAAGTGCAAGGGGGAACTTAAGAAAGCAATTAGAAGAGCAAAGAAGGGTCATGACAGGTAAGATTAGGAAGAATCCCAAGATATTCTACCAGTATATCAAAGGGAAGAGAATAAATAGAAGAGAATTGGGCTTATTAGGGACCAAGGGGACAATCTAAGCCTGAAGCCAGGGAACATTGCTAGGGTGTTAAATGGTACTTCACAATTGTCTTCACTCAGGGAAAGGAGAGTTTAGGTACAGGATTTGGGAAGATGATCTGTGAAATTCTTGAGCTGTTTAACATAGGGAGTGAGGAGGTATTGAAGGTTTTGCCGGGTTTAAAAGTGAACAAATTCCCAAGTCCAGATGAGTTATATCCCAGACTGCTGTGGGAGATGAGGGAGGAAATCACAGGGACCCTGACCCAAATTTTGAGTTGCTCTTTGGCCATGGGAGGTACCAGAGGACTGGAGGACAGATAATGTGGTTCCATTTTTCAGGAAGAGTGGTAGAGATAAATCAAGGAATTACAGATCAATGAGTCTCACATCAATCCTGGGGAAATATTGGAGAAAATCCTGACAGAGAGAATTGATATTCATTTAAAGAAGCAAGGTTTGAAGAGGGATAGTCAGCATGGCTTTGTCAGAGAAAGGACAAGCCCAACAAATTTGATTGAATTTTTCGAGGAGTTGACCTAGTGTGTGGATGAGGGGAGGGCAGTTGATGTGGTTTATATGGGTTTCAGCAAAGCTTTTGAAAAGGTCCCACATAGGAGACTGATAAAGAAGGCAAATGCTCTTGGATCTAGGGTAATTTGGCAAGATGGATCCAAAACTGGCAGAGTGTCAGGAGACAGAGGGTGATGGGAGAAGATTTTTGTATGACTGGAGACCAATGGTGTACCACAGGGATCAAAGCTGGATCCCTTATGGTTTCTAATATATTTACATATAAACGATATAGAGGAGAGTGTCGGGAAGGTGATAAGTAAGTTTGCAGGTGACACAAAGATTGGAAGGTTGGTTGACAGTGAAGGTGGTGGTCTTAGGTTGCAGGAGGATATAAAAGGATTGGTCAGATTGATAAATCAGTGGCAGATGAAATTTAACACTAATACATGTGAGGTGATGCACTTTGGAAGAACTAACAAAACAAAGGAGTACTCAATGACTGGCAGGACACGAGGAAGTTCTGAGGAACAGAGGGATTTTGGATGTTGGTCCACAAATATCTGAAGGCAGCAGGGCAAGTTAATAGGCACATAGAATACTTGCCTTTATCAGTCAAAACACAGATTATAAGAGTAGGGAGGATATGTTGGAGCTGTATAAGACTTTGGTTAGGCCACAGATATGTAGTTCTGCTCACCACGCAATAGAAAGGATGTGATTGTACTGGAAGGGGTGCAGAGAAGATTCACCAGGATGTTGCCAGGGATGGAACACTTTAGCTATGAAGAGAGGTTGGATAAGTTTGGGTTGTTCTCTGCCCCAAAGAAAACATTGAAGGGGGACCTGATAGACGTATATATTAGGTTAGAAGCCAGCTGTTCCCTTCTGTTGAAGGGTCAATGACAGGGGCATAATTTTAACAGGAGGTTTAGAGGGGTTGTGAGGAAAAAGAATCTTACCCAGAGAGTGGTGGGCATCTGGAATGCATTGCCTGAGAGGGTAGTTGAGGTGGCAAACCTCACAACTTTTAAAAAAATACTCCAATGAGCCTTGAAATGTCACAACATTCAAGACTATGGGCCTGTATGATTCTTTGAGGCCATTGCATCCAACATGGCTGCACTGGCTCTCCAATGAGCATTATGACTGAATGCCATTTACTTGCATTTCCCCATACCCTCACACATTGGTTCTATTCAAATACAATGTTCTCTTGAATACCTCAATTGACTCTGCCTTCACCATAATTGCAGACAGTGCAGTCCAGACCCAAACACCTTGCTATGTGAAAGCATTTTTTTCTCACATCACTTTGGCTATGTTTGCAAATCATTTCAAATCTGTGCCCTCTCATTCTCGATCCTTTTAAGTGTGGCATCAGCTTCTTCCTAATTAGTCTATTCAGATCTTCATAATTTTGAAAATTTCTGTCAGATCTCTTAACCTTGTCTCCAAGGAGAACAGTCCCAAACTCTCACCTGAATTGTGTTTGTAATCATTTCTAGGCTCCAAAGTTCCTTTCTTCAGAAATATCAGTATTTGGGGAATTTGATTCACTCCGCATTACAAAACAGCTGAAGAGCACCAGAGACAGCAAAAGTCCTGATTATATCCAAGTAGCAGTACTGAAGACCTGGACACCAGAGCTAGTACCTCTCTTTGAAGAAAACTCACCCTAAACATTAAAACAGGGCTGTAAGAACACACCCACTTCATTACTTTTACACTTTTGACTGTTAGCCAGTATTTAAATTGAGTAGTACTCGATTTGCAAAATTATGCGGAATAGATTCAAAAAGTCTGCCCTCTTCATATAGAGGCTTTAGTAACGGGTGGTGCCTTTCTGATTTAAATTTAAATAAGAAAATTTGAAAGTGGTTTTGGTCCCTCGCGCCGAAGAAGATGCAATAAGGTCATGACTGATTCGATACTTCTCACGTCCGCTTTCCTACCCTGTTGTTGAAAATACTTCTTACTTTCCTTTGTTAAAGCTATAAAATGTATCAATTGGTAATCATTGCGTGTAAAATAAAACGCATTGCAACAAATTTAATGCGAAAATTCAACATTTTAATGTAAATTGGAAGAGATAAAAATGGGATGAGACTTTTTTTGCATTGATTACCTTCAATATCGTCTACTGCTAAAGACAATGATCGGAGATAGTAGGAACTGCAGATGCTGGAGAATCTGAGATAACAAGGTGTAGAGCTGGAAGAACACAGCAGGTCAAGCAGCATCATAGGAGCAGGAAGGCGGACGTTTCGGGCCTAGACCCTTCTTTGTTTTACTTATCACAAGTAACCCGCGGGACAGTGTCATTTACTTTCACCGTAATCCTCGTGTTTTGTTCTTTTACAGGGTTTGGTATTTATTTAAAAAGAAAATAGTTTTATTTTAATGCGTTTGTAAAGGGAGCATTCGTTGGCATCATGCCCGATTTTCGCTCTTTCAGCTGGAAGAAGCCCGTTGACCCCGATTACACCGACAGGTGGAGAAAGACAGCAGTATCTACGCTTACCGCTGGAGGCTTTGAGATACGTCGCAGGGCTACATTAGCAGTTCGCCGGATTGGAAATGCAGTGAAAGGGGGTGGGGAGGCATGAGTGTTGACAATAAAATGCAAATGCAATTGGTTCTCATTCAGTTTTTCTGACGCTTAAAAATACGAACCCGGTATTGCATTTACTTTTATGCTTCCCCACTGCTAGGTCAGTGATTTATCACTAATCTCTTCTCTTCGCCATTCCGCTGCAGAGGTGCAGGCGGCTCCTGATTTCCCAACAATACTGTGTTTTGCCTGTGAAACAGATCAGCCGTCGGTAGGGCCGACACCACCGGGATTGAGGCCGGAGTGGGGAAGGAACGCAACCCGAGGGCTCGTGCCGGGCACAGAACGCGGCCTGGGAGGTAGCGCGCGTGCGCCGCTGGGGCCGAAGCTGCCGTTGAAAGTCACTCCGGGCTCGGATGCGGGGCGATTCCTGGCGGAGGGAGTCAGGGGAGTGTGAGGCGTTCCAACCGACATTGGAGACACAACCCAGGGGGCAGTTAGACTGCGACAAGCCGCACGCACGTATACACGATCCTCGGAGATGCCTCTCTTTGCCGCCAATCCATTCGATCAAGATGTTGGTAAGTCCCCTTGCGGGTTAAAATTGTAATCTGCGAATTGCTGGCCTGTGGGCTCAGTTTGTGCCAGTGTTTGCTTGGAAGTTGACGATGTGAGGGTACGATGTTTCTGTGGGAGAGGGATTCGGGCAGCGTTCGCAGATGTGGGCCTTTTGTTTGCAAAAGGACCGAGTAAGAAATCGGGCAGTTGTACGATATTTTGGTCAAGTTTTATTTTCCTAATCAAATCATTCAGCGTCATAAATCGCACTTGAGGGGCAAAGAACACCGAACCTGAGATTAAAATGTTTCATTTAAATTCAAGCGGTTCATTTTTGTTTTGCTTTAAATACATCATTTGAAAGCTTCGGTTAAATTTTTTAAACGTAAATCGTAAATGTCCAATTGAAATATCGGTCTTAAAATCACAGCATGCTTCAGGTCCCTTGTTGCAGGATCGTGTAAACAATGCAGAGCAGACAGGATTGAATTGAAAAACGTAGTTGATTTTTAAAAAGTGATTTTGTAAATGATATTTTAATATTGATTGGGGTAAGCTAAATAATGTTGTAAATAAATTTGTAAGGAGTTTGAAAAACTAGAGATTATGTGGTGCCTGCTACCTTTAATTTTACGAATAATTATCATGACAAATTTTGCAGTTACTCCCTTCCCTCATGGGAGGTAATGGAAACGAGAAGAACCCCACTGAGCTAACTGCCAAATCATACGGTGGATTGAATTGTAAGATGAGGCAGATCCTTATGGAGGTTGCTAATTCTGCCTAAATAAGAACATGTGCACTTTTCCTACACTTCTGCTGATGAGGAGCAACAATTTTTTGAGTTTTTTTTAATTTCAGGACAAACTGGGTGGAAAAATTGTGAAACAGCAATTTGAAAAAAGACTTCAAGTAAACTAGTTCCAGTTTATCTAAATAGAAACATGCTGAAAATAGGTTGGTTGGCTTTTGTAGGGAGTACATATAAATTAATGATTTAAGCACAGTTTTTCTTGGAACTCGAAAAACTCTATGCACACCATATAGAAAGGGATAGAACAAAGGGGAATCCTCTATGAAAAAGGTTGCCCTCCCATGTCCTTGTTAAACCTTTCCCGTCTCACCTTAAATCTGTGCCGTCTCTCCTTGACTCCCCTATCCGGGGGAAAAGACTTTTGGCTATTCACCTTATCTATGCCCCTCATAATTTTATAAATCTCTCTAAGGTTACTCCTCAGCCTGCACTGCAGGGGAAAAAGCCTCAGCCTACCTCCTCATAACTCAAACTCTCCAGTCTCGGTAATGTTCTTGTAAATATTTTCTGCAGCTTTCGAGTTTTAATAACATCCGTCCTATAGCAGATTGACCAGAATTGTATGCACTTTTCCAAAAGGAGCCTCACCAATGTCTTGTACAGCTGAAACATGATGTCCCAACTCCAATACCCAATGCTCTGACCAATGAAGGCAAGTGTGCCAAATGCCTTCTTCACCACCCTGTTTACCTGTGCTGCCACTTTCAAGGAAGTATGTACATGCATCCCTAGGTCTCTGTTCGATGACACTCCCCAAGGCCCTACCGTTAACTGTGTAGCTCCTATCCTGGTTTGTCTTCCCAAAATGTAACACGTTACATTTATCTAAATTAAATGACATCTGCCACTCCTTGACCCATTGGCCCAGTTGATCAAGATCTCTTCAATAACCTTTTTACTTCACGATACCACCAATTTTGGAGTCATCCACATGACTTATTTCATTGACACAGCGGGCCAA
>NC_063333.1:42702906-42753873 GCF_021869965.1 Rhincodon typus | reverse complement strand
TCATTTCTGAAGAAGGGTCTGGGCCCAAAACGTCAGCCTTCCTGCTCCTCTGATGCTGCTTGGCCCGCTATGTTCGTCCAGCTCTACACCTGGTTATGACTTATTTCATTGTTACATTGTGGTTTGTGGAATCTTGCTGTGTGCAATTTGGCTCCATTTAAGAATGGTATGAGAGTGAAACCAGGAATTTTAGATCAATTAGGAACATAGCTGGAGTAGGCCATTCCTCCTCTTGAGTCTGCTTTACCATTTTAGATCGTCTACTCTGTCTGTTTAGCAGAGAAACAAAACAAATGCTTTTTGCCTGTCTTCGCCAAAGAAATTACTGAAACCGTCCCAGAAATAATGGCAAATCTAATGACCAGTTAATACAAATAAAAAAAAGTACCAGAAAATTTAATGGGACTTTAAGTAGACTTGAACCTGCCATGATGAACATACCAGAGTTTTGAATGAGGTGGCTATGGGGATGATGAATGCTTGGTGGTCATCCTTCAAAATTCTGTAAACTCTGGAATGTTTCCTGTGGGTTTGAAAATGGCAAATGTAACCTCACTATTTAAGAAAAAGAGGAAGGAGAAAATGGAACTCTAGACCTGTTAGCCTGACATCAGTTGTGAAGAAAATCCTAGAATTTATAATAAAGGATGTGATAACAGGATGTTTAGAAAATAATGGAAGGAAGATTGGATAGAGTTAACATGGATTTATGGAAGAGAAATCATGTTTAACAAATCTGTTGGAGGCTTTGAGGGATTGTGCTTGTTATGTCCTCCATCTTGACATACTTAATGGCCGAGCATTAGGTTAGAGAATTGCGAAGTTTCATTCCCCTCTGAGTTCTGAAATTCTTTCTTACCTTAGGCCTAAATGGCTTGCTCCTTATTCTGAGACGCTCCACTAGTTGTAGAACTCCAGACCAGGGGACAAGATCTTTCTGCACCTACCCTTTAATACCCTTTAAGAATTTTGTAAGCCTTTGAGTTGACCTCTCATGCTTCTATACTCTACAGAATACAGGCCTAGGGTCCTCAATCCCCCCTCATAGGAAAGTCTGCCTTCCTAGGGATGAATCTGGTGAATCTCAACTGCATTCCTGCTGGAGAAAGTGTATCCTTTTTGATGTAAGGTGGCTGAAACTGCACAGAATACACCAAGCACTGTCTCGCCAAGGTTCTAAACAGTTGAATCATGTTAGGCTAATAGCACAGAAATAAAGATTACATCTGTCAAATAGAAATTTCTAGAGTCTGTTATTAAGGAGAGGAGGACTGATCAGCTTAAATTTTCAGCTGATCAGAGGGATTCAACGTGGATTTGTAAAATATAGTTCATGCCTGACAAACTTGTTTGAATTTCTTTTGAAGCTGTGATAGAGTTAGCGGACAGGGGAAGAAATGTCTACGGATGTTACATTTGGACTCTAGGAATCATGTGAAAAAGTCCTTCATGGCAGGTTGCTAGTGTATGTTGAAGTTCATAGAATTGAAGATAAGCCAATGACTTGATTGGGGGATTGACTGAGCAACAGGAGACAAGATAGGGATAGTGAGTAGGTATTCTAATTGGCACGTCGCTAGTGGTACCTAGTATGTCTCTACATTGGTGGCCTGAATTACTCACCACATTTATCAATGATTTAGATCATCTGATAGAAAGTCACGCACCCAATTTTGTTGATGGTTCAGAAGTAGGTGATGTTATGACAGTGCGGAAGTGTAACATCACAAAAATAAAGTGATTTGAAATAAATGGGCACCACAATGAAGGTGGTGAATGGCTTCAGCACAAGTAAATGTGATAGCAACTACTCTGGACCTGAAAGAATAGAAAAGAGTTCTTTTGACAAAGATAGAAGCAGTGGAGGCCCAAGGGACTTGGGAGTCCGGTTACATTAAAATGTGAACAGCTACAGAAAGTAATCAGAAAAGCAAATGGATTACTGGCTTTTGGATGAATAGAATTTGGACGGGTAGAAATCATAGTTCAGCTACACAAAGACACACACAACATCTGAGATGTTATTAGCAGCTTTGGACTCCATACGTTAAAGATGTGTTGGCCTTTTGAGAGGGTGCAACGTAACTTTTTAAAGGAGTTAGATATAATTCTTAGCGCTCAAGGGATAAAATCATATGGGGAGAAAAGGGGAAGGGGGTACTGAATTGAATGATTATTCATGATCATATTGAATGACAGAGTTGGCTCGAAAGTTTGAGTGATCTATTCCTGCTCCTATTTTCTCTTTCTATGACTAAAGATTAAATTATGAGAAACTAAGGTCATACTTTGTGCAATTTAGGAGGTCTATTAGGTATACTTGATCTAGGTTTTCAAGATATTCAGGGGAACAGTTGGGATAGATGGAAACTACTTCCATTGTTTGAAGTGTTTAGAATTGAGGGCTGAGTCTAACAGTCATTATCAGGCCTTTCAGGAGTGAAATTAGGAAATACTTCCACAGGCAATGTTTGATACAAGTTTGGAGCTCTCTTCTGTAAATGACATTGATGCTACATCTATTGTTAAATTAAAAATTGAAGTTGATAGTTTTTCTTGTTCTTTTGTGTTGTGGGATATGGAGCAAAGGAGAATATTTGGATATTATGGAGTTAGGTCGTAGATTATAGATCATAGTTTGAGCGGAGACTGGCTTCTGTGTAAGGACAGATTTTAACATTTGAAAGCACACTACTGTTACTTTTGAGTAATGGACTTTGAGGGCTAACCTCACCTCGACCAACTTGTTACCTTGGACGTTAATGTAAACTGTGGGGGACATTTAAACCTGTCAACTTCTGTAGTTTTCCGATCCCTAAAATTGTTTTTTGTTTATTCCTTTGGTAATCTTTAAGTGCTGTTTGCATATGAGAAACTGAAAACAAGAACTGTTTAAATGACACGTGTCTCAACCTTAGTACTCTTACTGCTAATCAAGTTGCTTTTAAAATATAACCACTTTTGTAAGTAACTGTCACTGTCAATTTGCATGCAACGGGATCATGAAAAAACAGTGAGATAAATAATCAAATAATCTGATTTTTTTTGCGCAAAAATAGAAAAGATTGGAAATACTAAGCAGTTCTGATAGCACCTTTGCAGAGAGAAGCAGAGTAACCATCTTGCTACCTTATCTGTGACAGACATCATAGTCATATTCTTATATTTTAATGGAAAATTGTCTAGCTAGTGTAGTCATTACCAGTTCGTGCCAATCATTACAACAATCATTAACAATTGTTTGTGGTCAGTTTTCACAGTGAATTTGTTAGTGAAAAGGGACGTGTGAACCCTAGTGACATCAGATCCAAGCACAAATCCCTCTTGCTGTATGTTCAAATAAGATGATGGCACTTCTAATAAACTTAGAGTCATACAGCACAGGAACAGGCACTTCGACCAAATTCATCCATGCTGACCTGGTATCCTAAACCAACCTAGCGCCGTTTGCTTGTATTTGGCCAATATCCCTTTAAACCTTTCCTATCCATGTACCTGTCCAAATGTTATAATTGTACCCACGACCATTTTGTCTAGCAGCTCATTTCATACATGCATCACACTCTGTGTCAAAAAGTTGTCCCTCAGGTCCCTTTTTAAATTTTTCCTCCTCACCTTAAACCTATGCCCTCTAGTTTTGGACTCCCCCTACCAGAAAACCTTATCTATGCCCTTCATGATTTGATAATGAGGTATTGATAGAGTTAATGGTACTTGTCTTTTCCCTAGGATGGGGGATTTCAAGACTAGGGGGCACATTTTTAAGATGAGAGGAGAGAGGTTTTAAAAAAGACATGAGGCAAATTTTTTACACAGAGGATGGTTTGCATGTGAGGAAGTGGTGGATGTGGGTACAATTACAACATTTAAAAGGATAGGTGCATGAATAGGAAAGGTTTGGAAGCATATGGGTCAGGAACAGACATGTGGTACTAGTTTAGTTTGGGATTATGTTTGACCTGGACTGGTTGACCCTATGACTCTGAGTCATAATAAAATATTGCTTTTTAACAATGTTTAAGTTGTTTGAACCTGTGTTGATTGGCCTCCTGCCATTCATTTGGAACTTCATTGGGCCCTAGAATTCCGAGTATATATCGGTGATTTGGGAGTGAGGACCAAATATAATATTTCTAAGTTTGTAGGTGTATGTTAAAAGAAAGCTGTAAACTGGTTTTAAGAGTATTTTGCCAGACTTTGAGTGTGGGCAAGAACATGACAGATGGTATCTATTGTCAGAAAATATTAGAATATCCAATTTGTAAGAGGAACAGGTGTGCTAAATATTTCTTTAAGAACTGAGAGAGTGTAGATGTTTAAAGGGATCAGGGTATTCTTATCAACAGGTCACTGAAGACTAACATGCAGTTGCAGCAAGCTATTAAGAAGACTAATGGTAAGTTACCCTTTATCACAAGAGTATTTGAGTCCAGAGGAAACAAAGTATTGCCTCAATTATATAGAGTCTTGGTTAGACAGTTTATGGAGTTGTACTGTGTGTGGTTTTGGTCCCCGTACAGTAGGAAGGATATTAATACCGTAGAGGGAGCACAATGAAGGTTCATCAGCATTGTGGGACCATCCAATGAAGAGAGACTCTGATTTTCCAGTCTATGTTCTCTGGAATTTTAAAGAATCTGAGGTAACGTCAAGGTTGTAGACTTGCTCGCCGAGCCGGTGTGTTTGATTTCAGATGTTTCATCACCCTGCTAGGTAACACCGTCAGTGTGTGTCAGGAGAAGCGTTGGTGTTCTGACCCGCTTATTGTTTATGTGCCTCGGTTTGCTGGGGTGGTTGGCACCACTTCCGGTTCAGTTTTTTCAGTGGTTTGTACATCCGGGTCCAGTTCATGTGTTTGTTGATGAAGTTTCAGTTGGAATGCTAGGCCTCCAAGAATTCTGACATGTCTCTGTTTGGCTTGTGCTATTATGGATGTGTTGTCCCCGTCAAATTCGTGTCCTTATTTGTCCATGTGTATTGAGACCAGTGAGAATCGGGCGTGTCTCTTGGTGGCTAGTTGGTGTCCGTGTATCCTTGTTGTCAGTTTTCTTCCAGTTTGGTTTATGTAATGTTTCTCACAGTCCTTGCATGCTATTTTGTATATCACATTAGTTTTCATTGGTTGTGGGTATGTACGTACTGTGAGAATATACAAACAATATACAAATCACTGAAAAAAAAAAGAACCAGACGTGATGCCAACCATCCCAGCAAACTGAGGCATATGAATAACAAGCGGGACAGAACACCAACGCTTTACCGGAGGTGCACTGATGATGTTACCTAGCAGGGTGACGAAACGTCTGCAATGAAACACACCGGCTCGGCGAGCAAGTCTACAACCTCATCCACAGCCCGAGCTACAAATCTTCTCAAAAACTTTAAACTCCTACAGGCGCAACACTCTCAAACTGGTCTGCAGATGGGAGGTAATCTTGTTGAACCCTACAAAATACTTGGGATAGACAGCATAGATGCAAGTAAGATGATTATTTCCTCTGGTTGAGAGTCTAGATCCAGAAGAGAGAATTCTGAAATAAGCGTAAGCCATTTATGATTATTTTGGGCTGATTTTTACTTTGAGAATTGTGTATCTTTTGGAATTCTTTATTCGAGGGATATGGAAGCTCGGTAATTGAGTCTATTTAAAGTAGAGATTCACAGATTTTTTTTTTTAAAAAACCCCAATGACCTAAAGGGATAACTAGGGCAAACATATTCAAGTAGATGACCAACCATGATAACTTGAATGGCAGAAGAGGCTTGAGGGGCTAATTGTCTTATTCCGGCTCTAATGTTCCTATGAATTAATGTTTTGAATCTGCATTCAGCTAGCAGCAGTTTATTCAAGATCCTGCCAGTGGTGATATGGGAACATAAGAAGTAGGAGTAGGCCATTTAGCTCTTCAAGTCTGCCCTAAAATTCAATAAGATCGTGGTTGATCTGTCCGAGCCCTCAATTCTGCTTTCATGACAGCTTATTATAGCCCTCAACTCCTTGATATTTCAAGAATCTACCTACGTCCTCATTGAATACTTCATGGTCTGGCTCTACAACTGTGAAGTGAAGAATTCCAGACACACTCTACCCTCTGGGAGAAGAAATTGCTTCACATCTCAGTTTTAAATGATTTCCCTTTGTTTCTGTCCCCTAATGTGAAATTCCCCCAGTAGTGGAATCAACACCTCAGCATCTACTCTGTTAAGCCCTCTCAGAATCTAGTACATGTCAATAAGATCACCTTTCATTCTTCTAAACTCTAATCAATAAAAGCCTAACCTGTTTAGCCATTCTTGATAAGTCAACTACTTCATCCTTGAAATAAGCCTAGTGAATCTCATTTAAGCAGCCTCCAGTGTCAGTATATAATTTCTTAAATACAGGGACCAAACTGTATACAGGACTCCAGATGTGTCCTTAACAAAAACCTTATACAATTGTAACTCCAAGTCCCTAGCTACGAAGGCTAAAATTGTATTTGCCGCCTTAATTACTTGCTGAACTTGCATGCTAACCTCTGTTTTACTTTGCACAAGAACATCTGATCCCTCTGAAATTGGGTTTGGTATTGTCACCAAATGTAACCTGGCAAAATGTAATTAGGGTCTATTCTCAAGTTGGTGTCATATGTTTAGTAGAAGATTTACAGCTTAATGGGTTGTTTTCATTAATGCAGGAAAAGCTTTCACTATATAAGGAAAGGATAACTGAAAATATCCTTGGAATTGAAACTTGTGAGCAAGTTTATACTGCGAGTTAGCTGCTTATGGAAAAATAGTGCTGACTTTTTTAAAAAAAAAATGACTTATTGAAAGCACAGTACAGTTCTGCAGAAAGAATTAATTGTAATCAAAGTAGATCTGTACTGTCAACAAATACTAAAGCTGAGCCAAGCAGTTAATCAGGATCTTACATTCGTCTCTTGCTTAATAGTGTATTTATTTGCAGTGATGACAGATTAACTCTTAATGCAATGTTAAGTTGTAGAAGCAGTTTGTTTATAACCTTATGACACTGGGTGATTGTTCATCACGTGTTGGCAAATGATGTTTGTTAAAAATGCAAAATTTATTCCTCCAGGTATATTTTAGTTATTACTTGCAGAAACTGTTGGATAAAACTTTCTCTTTTTCTCTTCACTACAGTGTTGGAGTTGACAGATTATCCTCTTGACTGACATTGACCGTTTTCTGAACTTTGTCTCTCTTTTTATGATAATTTGCCCAACTAAAGCTCTCTGCTTCATTAAAGGTTGCAAAATTCTGGAAGCTGAGTCAATTCCACTAGCTCTTGTACACCTTGCAACCAGTTGCGGTGACATTAGCAGATCGTTGAGCTGGCTTTGAAGATAGCAGGACAAGGTTATAAAGCTGCTTTGAAAAAACAAAACTTGTGAGATCTTGAACTTTATAAATAGAGGCCTGGAGTATAAAAGCAAGGCAGTTACTGTATATGTATTATACACTGATTAGGCCTCAGCTGGACCTAATGTTCAATTTGGGTACTGTGCTTTAAGGAAAGATCTTGGAAATGGTGGAGAAAAAATTTACTGTAATTTTTGAGGGTCATCAGTTATGTGGAATGATGAAACCTATTTTGTTTTTGGAGTTGTTATGATCTAAAATGCATTCTGTGGCAGACGAGATTGGGAGTGAGATTGACTGACTAGTTCTTTCAAAGGGCCATCATAATTGTGTTGGCTAAGTGTCCTCCCTGTTGGTGGTATGCTTCTAGTATTTTGAGGTATTTCATAAAAAATGAGGAAAGACGAGGATTAGGTGGAATACTCTGACAGACAAGTGAATGTGTGGCTTACATTTTTGAAGAGGGTTGTGAGCAGAGGTCAGCATATGTCTTGGTCTCTTGTTGAGATTTTGGCTTTCAGGGGCTCCCTTTACATAATCAGTAACTTATTAGGTTATATAGTCATACAGCAATAAAACCCTCTATATTTGTGTTGTATGGAGCATTTGGACTCGCAGATGCAGAATTAGAACACTTAACACATTATTCTCGCTCTACCCACACAGATTCTAAGCCTTCTGACTCAATGTCACTTCTTGCAATTAATTTAGTTTCATTTACTACTAACAAGGCAACCCCAATCCCTTTGCCCTTTCCTTTCAATAGGACATGTATCCTTAGCTATTTAGTTCTCAGCCCTGATCCTCTTGCAGCCGTGTCTTTTGTGATACCCACAACATCGTACCTGCCAATTTCAATCTGTGCTACGACTTTACTTACCTTGTTTTGTATACTGAGTGCATTTAAGTACACACCCTTCTTACTGATTGTCCCCCTTCTCCTAGTTGTTGTCTTACCTGCTGTGCCTGAAGTTAGGTTTCTGACCCTTACCATGTTCTGTCTTATTACTTGTTGTGGAAATTTCAGTAACCTCTGCTGAGCCCACTCCTCCTTAACTTTTTCCATAATTTTCCATACAACTGAACCTACCTCCTGACTGTTTAGTCTGATCAGTCTCCTTGAGCTGCCAACCCTTCTTATTAAATAGAAATAATGTGGTAGTCCTGCGCAACATTTTTCTTCACAACATAAATCTGTAAGGAACAAATGTTTCAGGTTGCAAAATGAGGTGTTCTTTTTCTGTGAAAAACTATTTATTTCTTACAAATATTTCTGATGAACTCCAACACAAAGTTTCTTAATCACTACATTACATAAACAGCCTGTTCCTATATAGCTCAAGTGCCACACATTTTTTGCAAGGTGTTCTTCTGCCTGGTCAGACCATGGTTGTAATTGTTAGGTTTGCAGTATCACTTTTTCCCTTGCCCAGCAAAATTAATCAAGAACGTGACTCAATGGGCACTTGCTAATATCATCCTGCAATTGTTAGCTATTATCTCTGTGCGCGAGGAAGTTCCACAGCTTCATCAGGGGGAGGTCATGTCTGACAAATCTGTTACAGTTCTTTGAGGAGGTACCAAGTAAGTTAGACAAAGGAGACCCAGGAGATGTGATTTATTTGGATTTCCAGAAGGCCCTTTGCAAGGTGCCACTCAGAAGGCGAGGTGTTAGGGCAGGGTACTGGCATGGATAGAGAAATGGTTGACTGGCAGAGAGTAGGGACAAAGGAATCTTTTTTTCAGGGTGATGGCCAGTGACTAGTGGAGTTCTTATGTTGGGACTACAACTATTCACATTATACATTAATGACTTGGATGAAGGAACAAAGGGCATTGCTGCTAAGTTTGCAGCTGACACAAAGATATGTGGAGGGACAAGTAGTATTGAGGGAGCAGGGAGGTTGCAGAAGGTCTTGGAAAGGGTCAGAGAGTGGACTAAGTAGCGGCAGATGGAATATAACGTGGGAAAGTGTGAGGTTATTTACTTTGGCAGGAAGTATAGAACCGTAGACTATTTTCTAAACTGGGAAAGGCTTCGAAAATCCGAAGCACAAAGGGAATTAGGAGTCCTAGTTTTGGATTCGGTTAAGGTCAACATGAAGGTTCACTTGGCAGTTTGGATGGCAAATGCAATGTTGGCATTTGTTTCAAGAGGGCTAGAGTACAAGAGCAGAGATGTCCTGCTGAGGCAATATAAGGCTCTGGTTAGACCATATTTGGAATATGATGAGCAATTTTGGACCTGTATCTAAGGAAGGTATGCTGGCGTTGGTGGAGGTCCAGAGCAGGTTTAGAAGGATGCCCTGGGGGTGAAGGACTTTTCATATCAGGAGCAGTTGAAGACGGAGTCTGTAGTCAGTGGAGTTTAGAAGGACGAGGTGGATATCATTGACATTCTCAGAATATTGAAATGTCTGGATAGAGTGGACATGGCGAAGATGTTTCCACTGGTGGAAGAGACAAGGACCTGAGGGCACCACCTGAGTGATGGGATGTGCCTTCAGAAATGGGATGAGGAAGAATTTCTTTAGCTAGAAGGTGGTAAGTCTGTGGAACACATTGCTGCAGATAACTGGAAGCCAAGTCGCTGGGTGTATTTAAGACCAAGATTCTTGATTGGAAAGGGAATCAAGGGTTACAGGGAGAAGGCAGGAGAATGGGATTGAGAATAATAAATTAGCCATGATTGATTGGCAGAGCAGATTCGATTGGCCGAATTGCCCAATTCTACCCCTGTGTCTTATGGCCTTGTGTTTTAAGTAAATAGCAAAGGCATCAGAACAGGGATGAGGAGAAATTGTTTTTCATGATGGGTTCCCCCCTCCCCACCCCAAAAGCAAAAGTTGGAGCATTCCACTCCCGAACATTCAAGATCTCTTCCTACTTCAAGGACCCGCAACTTCTATTGATCCACAATGCCCTCCACTGCATCTCTTGCATTTCCTGCACTTTGGCCCTCAAACCACACCCCCCCCCCCCCCCCCCCCCCCCCCCCCCAAAAAAAAAAACAAAAATTAGGACAGAGTCCCCCAGGTTCTCACATACCACTCCTCCAACCTCCACATCCAGTGTATCATCCCCCACCACTTCTGCCACCTACAATCTGACCCCACCACCAAAGAGATATTTCTGTCCCCATCCCTATCTGCTTTTCATAGGGACTGCTCACTCAGCGACTCCTTTATCTGCTCCACACTTCCCATTGCACCTGACACCTTTCCCTGCAACTGCAGAAGGTGCTACACCCGCCCCTACACCTCCCCTCTCACTTCTATCCAAGGCCCAAGACATAGAACATAGAACATTACAGCGCAGTACAGGCCCTTCGGCCCTCGATGTTGCGCCGACCTGTGAAACCAATCTGAAGCCCATCTAACCTACACTATTCCATTATCATCCATATGTTTATCCAATGACCATTTAAATGCCCTTAAAGTGGGCGAGTCTACTATTTTTGCAGGCAGGGCATTCCACGCCCTTACTATTCTCTGAGTAAAGAACCTACCTCTGACATCTGTCCTATATCTATCACCCCTCAATTTAAAGCTATGTCCCCTCATGCTAGCCATCACCATCCTATGAAAAAGGCTCCCACTGTCCACCCTATCTAATCCTCTGATCATCTTGTATGTCTCTATCAAGTCACCTCTTAACCTTCTTCTCTCTAACGAAAACAGCCTCAAGTCCCTCAGCCTTTCCTCATAAGACCTTCCCTCCATACCAGGCAACATCCTGGTAAATCTCCTCTGCACCCTTTCCAATGCTTCCACATCCTTCCTATAATGCGGTGACCAGAACTGTACGCAATACTCCAAGTGCGGCCGCACCAGAGTTTTGTACAGCTGCAACATGACCTCATGGCTCCGAAACTCAATCCCTCTACCAGTAAAACCTAGCATACTGTACGCCTTCTTAACAACGCTATCAACCTGGGTGGCAACTTTCAGTGATCTATGCACATGGACACCGAGATCTTTCTGCTCATCCACACTACCAAGAATCTTACCATTAGCCCAGTACTTTGTATTCCTGTTACTCCTTCCAAAGTGAATCACCTCACACTTTTCCGCATTAAAGTCCATTTGCCACCTCTCAGCCCAGCTCTGCAGCTTATCTATGTCCCTCTGTAAAAACTTTCCAAATCTGACAGGGGTTCACCTGTGCACCTTCCAACCTGGTCTCCTGTATCCATTGCTCCTGATTTGGCCTCCTGTACATCGGTGACACCAAGCGCAGACTCGGGGACTGATTCGTGGAGTATGTGCACTCTGTATGCTGTAATCCATGACATCTTCTGGTTGCTAATCATTTTAACTCCCCCTCCCACTCCCTTGGTGACATGTCCGTCCTGGGCCTCCTCTAGTGTCACAATGATGCTACATGGAAACTGGAGGAACAACGCCTCATATTCCGCCTCGGGAGCTTAATGCCGATGGCCTCAACATAGAATTCACCAGTTTTAAAATCTCCCCATCCCCAGCCTCATCCCATGACCAACCCTCCCTTTCATCCTCGCCTCCTTGACCTGATAACCTGTCCATCTTTTTTCCCATCAATCCGCCCTACCCTTCCCACTGACCAATCCCCACCACTGCCTACCTGCATCCACCTATCACCATCCCCCCAGCCCCACCCCGCCGCCTCCTATTTATTTCTGAGTTCCCTTCCCCCTGTCCAATCCTGATGAAGGGTGTAAACCTGAAATGTTGACTTTCCTGCTCCTCTGATGCTGCCTGACCTGTGTTCTTCCAGCTCCACACTGTATTGACTGACTCCAGCATCTACAATTCTTGCTGTCTCCGAATGACAGGCTTATTATTTTTTTCAAAGCGAACTGGGAAAATATTACCGGCTAATGATTTGCAAGCTACAAGAAAGGAATGGGAATTGGAGCAACTGAAAGTGCAGGTTCATTAGGCCAAATAACTGCTTTGTATGCTGTGGTATGAGTGGATACTTTCCACTTTCCACCCTCCACCCCATGTAACAACAGAGGCAAAAAGAAAAAGAACCGCAGAGCCAAAAAGGGCATAAAGTCTTGAAAATTCCTCTCTTCAATCCCACCATGCAATCAAAACTAGTCCAGGAGACTGCATTAACCATATTATGCCAGCTGTTCAGTTGGTTACCTTTTGTCTGACGTGATGTCTATCTTAACCAAGAACTGGTTGGTCCAGCTCCCTAATGAAGGCTTTATACAATTAGCAGGCACTACAAGCTGGTATTGTACTTCAAAGATTCATTTCTCCGTGGGAAAAGAATGACTGCCTAACTGAGGATAACCCCTAGCCTGACCTTAGACTTTTATAGATTAAATGAGATAACACAGGCCAGGCAGCATCAGAGGAGTAGGAAAGTTGACATTTCGGGTCGGGACCCTTTTTCAGAAATGGGGGAGGGGGAAGGGAGCTCAGAAATAAATAGAGAGAGGAGGAGTGGGGCTGGGGAAGGTAGGTGAGTGCAGGTAGGGAGTGGTGAGGATTGGTCAGTGAGGTGAGAGGAGCGGGTAGGTGGGAGAGAAGATGGACAGGTTGTGTAAGGTCAAGGAGGCAGAGATGAGAGGGAGGGTTGGTCATGGGATGAGGCCAGGGATGGGGAAATTTTGAAACTGGTAAAATCCACATTTAGGCCATTGGGCTGTAGGCTCCCGAGGCGGGATATGAGCTGCTGCTGCTCCGGTTTCCGGGTGGCGTTATTGTGACACTGGAGGAGGCCCAGGATGGACATGTCACCAAGGGAGTGGGAGTGGGGGGTGGGATTTAAAATGGTTGGCGACTGGAAGGTGTTGTCATTTGTCATGAACAGAGCGCAGGCGCTCTACACAGCAGTCTCTGAGCCTCCGCTTGAACTCACCGATGTAGAGGAGGCCACATTGGGAGCATCGGATGTGATAGGCCACATTGACAGATGTACAGGTGAGCCTCTGCCTGATGTGGAAGGTTTGTTTGGTGCCTTGAATGGAAGTGAGCGGGGAGGTGTAGGGTCAAGTGTAGCACTTCCTGCGGTTGTAGGGAAAGATGCTGGGGGTGATGGGGTTAGTGAAGATGTGGAGTAGACAAGGGAGTTACGGAGATAGCGGTTCCTACAAAAGGCGGATAGGGATGGGGAGGGAAATATATCTTTGGTTGTAGGGTTGGACTGCTGGTGGCAAAAGTGGCGGAGAATGATACGTTGGATGTGGAGGTTGGTAGCGTGGTATGTGGGGATAGAGGTGCAAGAAAGACAAGAAATGCAGTTGAGAGCATTTTTGACCACCGAAGTGAGGAAGTTGCAGTCCTTGAAATACGAGGACATCTAGGATGTTCGGGAGTGGAACTCCCCCATCTTGGGAGCAGATGAGGTGGAGGCAGAGGAATTGGGAATAGGGGATCGCATTCTTGCAGGAAGGTGGGTGAGAGGAGGTGTAGTCTAGGTATCTGTGGGAGACGGTGGGCTTTAAAAAGATGTTGTTTTCAAGGCAGTTATCAGAGATGGAGACAGAGAGATCCAGGAAGAAGAGAGAGGTACCAGAATTGGTCTAGGTGAACTTGAGGTTGGGGTGAAAGGTGTTAGTAAGGTTGATGAACTGTTCAAGCTCCTCGCAGGAGCATGAGGCAGTGCCGATACAGTCATCGATGTAATGGAGGAAGAGGTGGGGGAATAGTGCCAGTCTAATAGCGGAAGAGGGACTGTTCCACGTATCCTACAAAGAGGCAGGCATCACTTGGGCCCATGCAGGTTCCCATGGCCACCCCCTTAATCTGTGGGAAGTGGGAGGAATTAAAGGAGAACTGTTTAAGGGTAAGGATGAGTTTGGTTAAGCAGATGAGGTGGAGGGGGACTGGTTGGGCCTGCAGGAGAGGAAGAAGTGGAGGGCTTTTAGGCCATCCACGTGGGGAATGCAAGTGTACAGGGATTGGATGGCCATGGTGTAGATGAGGTGTTGGGAGCCAGGGAATTGGAAGTCTTGGAGGAGGTGGAGGGCGTGGGTGGTGTCCTGGACGTAGATGGGGAGTTCCTGGACTGGGGGCAGAAAACAGAGTCCAGGTAAGCGGAAATAAGTTCAGTGGGGCAGGAGCAGGCAGAGACAGTGGATTGGCCAGGACAGTCAAGTTTGTGGATTTTGGGAAGGAGATAGATAGGGCGGTGTGGTGTTGGGGAATGATGAGGTTGGAGGCTATGTGGGGGGAGGTCACCTGAAGTGATGAGATTGTGAATAGTTTAAGAGATGATGTTTTGGTGGTGAGGGGTGGGGTCATGATTGAGGGGGCAGTAGGAGGAGGTTCTGAGGAAGGGTCACTGGACCTGAAACGTTAACTCTGTTTTTTCCTTCACAGATGCTGCCGGAACTGCTGAGCTTTTCCAGCAATTTCTGTTTTGTTTCCTGATTTACAGCATCCATAGTTGTTTCGTTTTTCAGTTCAACAAAATGTTTATTGAAAAATTAAGGCTAGTTATTATGAACTATTGTTATGTAAATGGGAAAGTTTCCTTTATATGAATATTCCATTTAACTAAAGGGAGCCATTTTATGAGCTATTATTATTTATTTGTAGTACACATTTGAAAATGTCTGTGTTCAAAGTACTTTGGCATACATGATTTAAATGTTTTGAGATTCAAGATGCACAAAATGTTTCATTTAACAAATTTAAGAAACAGAATTATTAGAGCAAGAAGCAAATTAATGTCTAAATCTTAGTCCAAAGATATTTAAACTTACTTTTGGAGATTTACATCCCGTTCATACCCTGACCTTTTTGTAACATTAGAATACTGTTGCAGCAGAAGTTGCTCTGATTCATCCTTTTAATGTGTACTTGTTGAAGTGTATACAAAACCCATTCTACAATTTGCATGGAAACCTATTTAGCTGCTGGAGTTTCTGTTGTACACAGCGCTAATCATTGTAACTTAAAAGCTCTTCACCCTCAAAACATAAAAAATGGTACCATCATTAAATCTATATTCGTAACAACTTAAAACAAAGAATTGTGGATGCTAGAGATATGAAACAAAAATAGAAATTGCTGGAATTACTCATCAGGTCAAACAGCATCTGTGGGAAGAAAGAGGAATTAACATTTTAGGGGGGCGGTGGGATGCTTTTGGTGGTGCAAGCGAGGCGGGGGGAGAGACAGAGAGAGATGTACGAAAGGGATAGGTAAACAAGGAGAGAAGATAGCATAAGATTGTTAGAAATAGGTACCTTGGCCTAAGGGATTTCAGAAATGTTCGTTATCAGAGGTGTTTGGTTCAGGTGGTGAAGTGGGTATTTGATGCTGAGAAAGTTTAAGCTCTCTTTATATGATTAATCAAGGAAGAAGCTGTCAAATTCTCAAGACTAGGATTTAAAACCACAGATAAGTCAAACCCTGTATGGGATAGAGAAGGCCATTCACTCTGCTGTTTGAGACTGTAATGGCATGCTTTTGGGATTAATATGAATATATTTTTACTGCATATTTTGAAATCTTCAAATGTGTATAATCTGTAAATAGTTTGGGTTATTCTAATATTTTCTTTTATTTTGTGAAATAAACTTCTGCTTTATTCTTATAAACAAATACTGAAAATTTGGCTTCATTTCAGTGAGAGACCACCTCACTAAAAACCAAAAGAAAAGCAAAATATGTTCAACCCAAATTTCAGTCTGGGATTTGATTTGTCCACTAATAACATAGCTAGGATCTTAACCAAATTACTTCTGGTCCATTTTATACATTTTTACATTGACCTTAAATGTTACTGCATGATGCTCACTATCACTGAAAAGCTCCCTAAAATGAGTTTCAGCACCACCCCTTCTCTTGCAGGACTTGAAAAGCTGACTTAGGTACATTTTCACCAGCACCCCTAAGCCTTTCACAATTGGTCCATCCTACTTAATATTGGAAAAATTGAAATCCCCTACTGTTATTACCATCTTTTCACATTTTATTCAAAGATTTTTCTACATGTCTGTCCTTCTATGTCTCTTGCCACTCCCAGCAATGTGATTGCTCCCAAAACCAAAAGGCCTCATTTGAGGAACCTTTTTGAAGATATCACCCCTCCGTACTGCAGTAATTGACTCTGTGATCAATGTTGTCACACTCACATCCCACCCCCCCGCCACCTTATCCACCAAGTATGAAGATTTTATACCATGCAATACTGAGCTGTCAGTCCTATTAATCTTTCAACCGTGTCTCCATGATAGCAATGATGTTGTATTAATCAACCCCCTCCATTCATCTGCTTTTCATGCAAGAGTGTGCATTAAAATAAATGTCATCCACGCACCCTTGAGCCTTGGTTTTTCTTCTATACTTGCCCATGCATCACTTTGTACTGTACCTATACTCCATAATCCAACCCCAGTGTATCACAGAATAGTGAAGCAACATGCTGACATTGTCGTACTCCGTCTTACCATAAACACGATGGTCCAGACATCACCATCACTGAATGGAACCTGTCCACTGCAGAAAAGACCAAACAGAGATGCTGTCATAGTGGTATCACAGTCAGGAGTGACGTGGCCTGAGTGTCCTGAACATAGACTCTCACCCATATCAAGTGTCAGTCAAGCAGGAAACAAGGAAACTGCCTGCCAATTGCAACATCCTCCCCACCACCACCAAGTTCCCCTCCAAGCCGCTTGTCTCCCTCTGGGAAATATATCACCATTCCTTCACTAACTGGGACAAAATGCTTAGCATTCTTCCCCAACACGACCGCAAATGGCCTGCAACAGTTCAAGAAGGTAATTCATCACCACTTCTCAAGAGGCAGCTAGGAATGAGCAATAATGTTGGTCCAACCAGTGATGCCCCATCCTATGTAAGTTGTACCTCACTGTTTCACATGATGGCACAAATTGTTTTTTGTATGCTGAGTTTTATATATGTAGGCTGCAGTTGTTATAAAAGGGGATTCTAGTAATAATAATAACATGCTCAAATATTTTCTAATTGTGTTTTTGGAGTATGTGACCACTTTGTATCATATTACAATTTTTGTTTTTTTTTGACAATCTAACAGAGAAAGCAACCAGTGAGATGAACACTGCGGAAGACTGGGGCCTCATCCTAGATATCTGTGACAAAGTGGGACAATCTCGTACTGGGTGAGTACTTCTTTTCTTGAATACTGCTACTGACTTGTGCAGAATTTGCATCTGCCGTGCAGAGAGAGAATTCATCAGTACTTGTGTAAGTAGAGCGTTCATCATCTGTTTCTAAATTAAGCAGTGCCATGTCAAAGAGTTTGTGTAAAAGTTGGGTATAATCAAGTATAGTTCAGCAGTACCGTTCAGTTGAATGTTTCTTTTTTAAGTGTGTTTTGATCTGGAATGTATGGCTTGAAAAGGAAGGAGGAACTGGAGAAGATGATTTGAATGCACAAATTGAAATAAATGGGTGTGATTTAGTTGCCGGTATAGAGATGTGGCTACAGGGTGACCTTATTAACTAATTAGGGATAATTAGAAATGGGTTACACTCTTAATGAGGGATGAGATCAGTACTTTGGTAAGAGAGGATCTTAGATTGCAGGATCATGATGTAGAATCATCTTGGGTGGAGTTAAGAACTAGCAAGGCAAATATTGGTAGTTGTGTATAAGTCACCAAACGTTTTAATGGTAATGTATAAATTGAGAAATTAGAAGCCCCTGTAACATGAGTAGTACAGTAATAATGAGTGACTTGTGTTCATGCACAGATTGGGCTAATCAAATCAGCATGCACTGTGAAGGATGAGTTTGAGATGGGCTTGTGGAGCACCAGGTTGTGAAGCATTGAGTACTTTGGATCGGGCTATTTTTGGATTTATTGTTGTGTACGTTCCGCACGGTAGACTGGTTAGTAAGGTTAGATCACATGGGATCCAGGGGGATCTAGCCAATTGGATACAAAATTTCCTTGAAGGTAGGAGACACAGGGTAGTTGCAAAAGGTTGTTTTCAGACTGGAGGCCTGTGACCAGCGGCGTGCTGCAAGGATTGATTCTGGGTCCACTGCTTTTTGTCATTTATGTATATATGATTTGGATGTGAACGTAGAATGTAGGAGACTTGCAGATGACACCAAAATAAGTGGTGTAATGTATGATGAAGGAAGTTATCTTTGAGTACAAAGGGACCTTGATCAGATGGGCCAATGGGCCGAGGAGTGGCAGATGGAGTTTAATTTAGATAAATATGCGCTGTTGCATTTTGGTAAGGCAAATCAGGGCAGGATTTATACAGTTAATGGAAGGGCCCTGGGGAATGTTGCTGAACAAAGAGATTTAGGGATGCATGTGCATAGTTCCTTGAAAGTGGAATTGCAGGTAGGCAGGGCGGCGCCAAAGGTGTTTGGCATGCGTGCATTGAGTGTAGGAGTCGGGATTTCATGTTCCATCTGTCAGGGCATTGGTGAGGCCAATTTTGGAATACTGAGTACAGTTCTGGTCAGCCTTCTATAGGAAAAATGTTGTTGGACTTGATAGGGTGCAGAAAAAGTTTACAAGGTTGTTGCTGGGACTGAAAGGTTTGAGTTATAGGGAGAGGCGAAATAGGCTGAGGGTATTTTCCCTGGAGCATTGGAGACTGAGGTTTATTGAGGTTTATAAAATCACGATGGGTATGGATAGGTTGAATAGCCAAGTTCTTTTACCCTGGGTGGGGGAAGTCCAAAACTAGAGGACATAAGTTTAAGGTGATAGCGTAAAAGATTTAAAAAGGACCTGAGGGGTAACTTCTTCATGCAGAAGGTAGTGTATGTATGAAATGAGCTGCCAGAGAAAGTGGTGGAGGTGGGTACAATTACAACATTTTAAAAGGCATCAGGAAAGGTATATGAATAGGAAGCTTTTGGAGGGATAGGTGCCAAATGCTGGCAAATGGGACAGTATCAGATTAGGATGTCTGGTCAGAGTCTGTTTCCTTGTTGTATGACTCTATGACTCTACAAGGAGGGGTTAATTAATAACCTTGATGTAAAGGAGCCTCTGGGAAATAGTGAACATTATCATGAACAGTGACTAATATGATAAGATTTCACATTAAGTTTGAATGCAATGTAGTTCATTCTGAAACTTGGGTCTGTGATCTAAAAGCAAGGAAATTATGTAGGTATGAGGAGCAAGTTGACTAAAGTGAATTGGGAAAATACATTAAAAGATTTGACAGTAAACGGGCAATGGCTGGTGTTTAAAGACTACATGGTCTATACATGATATATATTTCTTTAAGGCACAGACACCCAAAGACAAAGGTACATCAAGGGTAGTTAATTATGGTAATGAAAATACTTTAAAGATTACATTAGGTCAGAGGAAGTCATCCCAGCAAAGGTGGTAAGCCTGAGCTTTGGTAGTATTTAGAATCCTGAAAAAAGGGATAAGCCTTTTTCCCCTTAAGGGAAAAGAGAATAATAAGGTGGACTAGCATGGACCATGAAGGCAGTCTGGAAAAGCTTCGTTTTAAGTATTCAATAGGAAACAATTAACAGGGCAAATGTGTTTCCATTGCACGTGGAATCAGGAGAATCCTACAAATTTTGGAAAAGTTCCTGTAGATTGGAATGTAGCCAGTGGCCCCACAATTGCAGCATTGATAGAGGAGCACCACTGGGTATCGTATATTTGGATTTTCAGAAGACTTTTGATAAGGTCTCACACAGGAGGTTAGTAAATAAAAGTAGAACATGTGGGATTGGGGAAATAGGCCAGTATGAATTATGCATTGTACCAGACAGAAAACAAAGGGTAGGAATAAACTGATCATTCTCGGGATTGTGGGATTTTGCAAGGATCAGTTATAAGTTCACAGCTGTTTGCAAATTCTGTAAATGATGTGAATGTGAGGAACAGTTATGATTCTTCCACATTTGTTGATGACACCAAGCTATGTAGGAAGGTGAAGTGAATGATCTAGAGCATGACATTTGGAATATAATGTAAATGTGAAATTATTCACTTTGGTAGGAAAATCAGAAAGGTAGAATATTCCTTAAATGGTGAGAGGTTGGAAAGTGCAGGTGTCCAAATTTTGTTGACCTTGTTCGTTAGTCACTTATATCAGCTATAGGTGCAGCAAGCAATTTGGAAGACAAATGATATGTTGACCTTCATTTTCAAGGGAATTGCAAGCATACAATAATGATGTTGTCTTGCTGTAATTGAGCCTTTGTTAGATGCTACTTAAGTATTGTGTACAGCTTTAGTCCCTTTACACAAGGAGGTGTGTGTAGCAGGAGTATAATGGTTCGTCAGCTTAATCAAGACTGATGATACTGAAGAATGTGGAGATTTGTAGGAAAGTGGCATTGTGGTAGATGGTCATCCATGCTCACTCTGAATGGTGAAGCAGGCTTGACAGGCTGAATGGCCAACTCCTGTTCCTGTGTTCAACAAGATAGAAAAGTAAGGAAAAGAGACAAGTTTTGAAGTCTGTTTGCTACTCCAGATTCAAATGTAGTTTTCAAAAGGGAATTGGATGTTTTCGTAAGAAAAAAGACTAGAGAGAAGCAGGGATTTGGGACAATTTAGGTGGCTCTTCCACAGACCTTGCACAGGCCTAATTGTCTGAAATCTGTTGTCTTTGCTGTGTAATTCTAAGACTCATTTGGAATTTGGAACTATTTTACATTGCTTTTTTTTTTGTTCTGAAAATGATATTTTCTTCTACTGACTTGCTATCACTTGCATTGACTTTCACTTTTATCTCTCCTTACCCATTTCTGCTCTAATCTCCTTGTTTGAGCTGTGTCCCAAATCCCAGCTTGAGATCCATGCCAGGATTTTCTTAAGCCCTGCTCAACATAATTTAAATAGATTTGTAATCGTGTTTGCAATTATTAAATGTAACTCCTAACACCACCTTGCACCTAACAGTTCTGCCTGTCAGTTACTTTGATTGCAATGCACATTAGCGAGTGGATTTCAGGGACTCGGGGTAAGTATAGTTTACAGGATGTTATTTAGTTACCTGAGTGTAATTCAGTGGGTTAGACTGGCTGAGCTTGCACCTTTCAGCAAGTGACTTTTCCAGGCAGCAGAGAGACTACTTTGGTACATCTGAACAGAATAAGTTTTTTTTTTTTCCCTTTTAACATAGATACTGACACCTATGAGGCACTGTGTTTGGAGCTGGTCATCCCACAGCTCCATGATGAGGGCATTCTGCAAAATTCACATTTTATCTGGTCAAAACGTTTAGCAGTCGCAAAATTAGAGCAGGACACTGACTGGGAAGGAAATAATAATATGCAGGTGTAGAGTGTCTGACTAAGGTGTTTGAATGTTCTTGACACATCTGACTGACCTTTACAATTGATTGTTGTGGTTTTAAACTGCTTGATCACTGATTGCACATGGTTCTTTGCTTCCTTTTTGTTTGGGGTATGCAGTGCATGCATTGCTTTGTCTTTGTTTGAACCCTGTAGCCGATTTAACACGAAAAGGTATCCTTTCAAAACTCTGTACATGATTTGTGCTGTTACCAATATCAAGTTCCCATGGTCCAATCCACTACTAAGTATGTAAATTAGTATATGATTATGAAGGTGTCCATCCCCTATCCCCAGACAGAATAGCAAAATGGACTTCACAACTTTAATTTGGTCTTTCTTATTCTCTTACCTTTGCTATATTTCTCCTCCTGCCACCTCACTTCCCTGTTCTTCATGTTGAATTCCACACAAGTTCATTTATCACCATACACTTCAAAACACTTACATTTATATACTTCATTCTCTTAATTTTTCTCCCTCCGGATCAGAAAGCTCAGATTTTTTGAATTTGTTTCCTCATAACTGAGTCCTTTTGCATCTTGTGGTCTTTCTCTCAACTAACTTCAACGTATTGACAAGAAATTTGAGGCACAGTAGTATTCAAGACTATTCGTTTGACTCGAGCACTGTACAATTCATTACATCCTCTCCATTAAATCTTAAATTTCCATTTGTTGATTGCTTCTCTGCAATGCTTGGATATGTTAGGCACTGATTCTACTAAAGCCTTTTGATCTCTGTTAGTTCCATCATTCATGTCATTTGTGGATTATGTATGATGTCCGTTTTTCTTTTAACATCTAATTCTCTGTCTGTATCGAATTGTAACTATCAATTCTTGTCCAGTCAATTTGAATTGGATTGAGTTTGTTTGTTAAGTTGGAAACATTTTGTACTTTTTTCTTTCAATTGATTACTTACTCCTGTATTATTAATCATTAGGCCAAAAGACTGCTTGAGATCTATTATGAAAAGAGTGAATCACAAGGATCCGCATGTTGCTATGCAGGCACTAACTGTAAGTACTACGTTATTTGTTCTTTCCTCTGCAACAGCTTTGCCCCACCTGCAAAGTTTCTCTCTTATAATGCAGTATTATTTGTGTCTTAGGACTGCTGAACTTTGACATCCCTTGTTTGTTTTTTGGTATTTTGTACCATAATGAGATAGCACTCATTGCTGTCAAAGTGGTGCTACTTTCACTGATTGTGTTTGTCATAATTTTGAAATATGTTCATGATTGAATTATTTCTTCAAAGCTGCTCGGAGCTTGTGTGTCAAACTGTGGCAAAATCTTTCACCTCGAAGTTTGCTCAAGAGACTTTGCGAGTGAAGTAAGCAGTGTCTTAAATAAGGTAAATATTTTTGTATTTCTTGATGCAATTATTTTTCTTAATTATGCCAAAAATTTGCTGTAACTTATGATCAGTTGTATTTAGGTTATATCAGAAAAATAATGCAGTGTATCAGAGATAGTAGGAACTGCCGATGCTGGAGAATCTGAGATAACAAGATGTAGAGCTGGATGAACACAGCAGGCCAAGCAGCATCAGAGGAGCAGGAAAGCTGACGTTTTGGGTCTGGACCCTTCTTCAGAAATGGGGGAGGGGAAGGGGATTCTGAAATAAATAGAGAGAGAGGGGGAGGTGGATGGAAGATGGATAAAGGAGCAGATAGGTGGAGCGGAGTTGGACAGGTCAAGGAGACGGGGATGGAGCCAGTAAAGGTGAGTGTGGGTGGGAAGTTAATGTGGGGATTGGTCAGTCCAGGGAAGACGGACAGGTCAAGGAGGCGGGGATGAGGCTGGTAGGTAGGGGGTGGGGTTTGAGGTGGGAGGAGTGGATAGGTGGGAGAAAGAACGGACAGGTTAGGGAGGCGGGGATGAGCTGGGCTGGTTTTGGGATGCGGTTGGGGGAGGGGAGATTTTTGAAGCTTGTGAAGTCCACATTGATACCATTGGGCTGCAGGGTTCCCAGGTGGAATACGAGTTGCTGTTCCTGCAACCTTCGTGTGGCATTGTTGTGGCACTGGAGGAGGCCCAGGAGGGATATGTCGTCCAAGGAGTGGGAGGGGGAGTTGAAGTGGTTCGCGACTGGGAGGTGCAGTTGTTTGTTGCGAACCAGGCGTAGGTGTTCCACAAAGTGGTCTCCAAGCCTCCGCTTGTTTTCCCCGATGTAGAGGAGGCCACATTGGGAACAGCAGATATAGTATACAACATTAACAGATGTGCAGGTGAACATCTGTTTGATGTGGAAGGTTTTCTTGGGCCCTGGGATGGGGGTGAGGGGGGAGGTGTAGAGGCATGTGTAGCACTTGCTGTGGTTGCAGGAAAAAGTGCCGGGGGTTGTGGCGCTAGTGGGGAGTGTGGAGCGGACAAGGGAGTCACAGAGAGAGTGGTCCCTCCGGAAGGCACATAAGGGTGGGGAAGGAAAAATGTCTTTGGTGGTGGGGTCAGATTGCAGGTGGCGGAAGTGCCGGAGGATGATGCGTTGGATCCGGAGGTTGGTGGGGTGGTACATGAGCATGAGGGGGATTCTGTTTTTGTTGTTACTGCGGGGAGGGGATGTGAGGGATGAGTTGCAGGAAATGCGAGAGATGCGGTTGAGGGCGTTTTCGACCTCTGTGGAGGGGAAGTTGCGTTCCTTGAAAAACGAGGACATCTGGGATGTCCAGGAGCGGAATGCGGCGGAGGTGAAGGAATTGGGAATAGGGATGGCATTTTTGCAGGAAGCTGAGTGAGAGGAGGTGTATTCTAGGTAGCTGTGGGAGTTGGTAGGCTTGAAATGGATAACGATTTCCAGATGGATGCCAGAGATGGAGACAGGTCCAGGAAGGAGAGAGAGGTATCCGAGATGGTCCAGGTGAACTTAAGGTTGGGGTGGAAGGTGTTAGTGAAGTGGATGAACTGTTCGAGCTCCTCGCGGGAGCACGAGGCGGCGCCGATACAGTCATCGATATAACGGAGGAAGAGGTGGGGGATAGGGCCAGTGTTGCTTCGGACGAGAGATTGTTCCACGTATCCTACAAAGAGGCAGGCAATGCTTGGGTCCATGCGAGTACCCGTAGCCACCCCCTTTGTCTGTAGGAACTGGGAGGAATTGAAGGAGAAGTTGTTAAGGGTGAGGACGAGTTCAGCTAAGCGGACAAGGGTGTCAGTGGAGGGGGACTGGTCGGGCCTGCGGGACCGGAAGAAGCAGAGGGCATGGGGAATGCAAGTATGTAGGGACTGGACGTCCATGGTGAAGATGAAGTGTTGGGGACCAGGGAATTGGAAGCTTTGGAGGAGGTGGAGGGCGTGGGTGGTATCACGGACATAGGTGGAGAGTTCCTGGACCGGGGGGAGAAAATGGAGTCGAGATAAGGCAGCGTATCATTTCTGTTGATCTCTTGTTAAGCTGATCCTTCTTTTGTAGTGCATTTTCTGATCCTT
Source organism: Rhincodon typus (assembly GCF_021869965.1). Classification (NCBI taxonomy): domain Eukaryota; kingdom Metazoa; phylum Chordata; class Chondrichthyes; order Orectolobiformes; family Rhincodontidae; genus Rhincodon; species Rhincodon typus. The sequence continues at coordinate 42,728,837 of NC_063333.1, read as the reverse complement.
ACTTAAATATTGTTAAAGACTGCTTTCTCGTAATCAGGAATGCCATTGTCTGTTTTCTACTATAGTTAGTTTCTTATTGTTAAGAGTCTGAAGTGAAGATTTAAGAGTAGGGACAGGCTAATTAAATTATTTATTTCTGGTTCTATAATAGTATCCTATGATGCACCCATCCAAATCTCTCTTGAATATGAAGATTAAGCGGTGGCTCAGTTCCAGGGACCCGGGTTTGATTCCGCCCTCTGGTGACTGTCTCTGTGGAATTTGCATATTCTCCCCCTGTCTGCGTGGGTTACCGCAGGCTACCCTGGTTTCATCCCACAGCCCAAAGATATGCAGCTTAGGTGGATTGGCCATGTTAAATTGCCCGTAGTGTCCAGGGATGTGCAGGTTAGATGGATGTGCCATGGGAGGTGAAGGGTTACAGGGAAAGGGTAGTGGGATGGGCCTGGGTGGGATGCTTGTCAGAGGGTCGGTGTGTAGTTGTTGGGCCGAATGGCCTGTTTCCACACTCTATGGATTCTATGACGATTCTATGATATGATTATCAATATTGAAAAGAATTTTGAGAAGAAGGAATTTCCAGACATTTTCAAAATAGCCAAGGTGTAACATTAATTAATTTATTTGCGTTCAGTCATGACAATACTAGTTAACACGTCAAATCTGAATTTGAATGTGACAGCTAAAATACGGTCAGGAATTTATTTCTGGGACAGGAGTAGTTGCACTTTATTTTTATAAGAAAAGATTTGTTCGTTGTCTCTGACACCATTCACTTTCCGTCAAGTCATATGCATCCGTTCTTCATATCTTAGAGAGGAATCCATTCCATTTCCCTGTTCCAATCAGTATTGTGCTGAAGCAATTTCTGCATGTTTTACAGTGGTATATGACTTTGCTTGATATGACATGGATAATTTTTAATACTTTTGGGTAGGAGAGATAGAATTGTATTGTGAACCTATGCCCTCTGGTTTTGGGCTCTGCCACCTTGGGCAAAAGACCTTGACTATTCACCCGATCCATTGCCCCTCATGATTTTATAAATGCCTATAAGGTCAACCCTCAGCCTCTAATGCTCCAGGGAAAATAGCCCCATCCTATTCAGCTTCTCCCTATAGCTCAAACCTTCCAACTCTGGCAACATCCTTGTAAATCTTTTCCGAACCCTTTTCAAGTTTCACAATATCCTTCCTACAGAAGGAGGACCAGAGTTGTATGCAGAATTAGAATCATAGAATCCCTACAGTGTGGAAGCAGGCCATTTGGTCCATCTAGTCTACACTGACCTTCCAAAATGCATTCCATCCAGACCTGTCCCGCTACCCTATCCCTGTAACCCTGCCTTTCCTATGGCTAATCCACCTAGCCTGCTCATCTCTGGACACTATCAGCAATTTGGCATGGCCAGTCCACCTAACCTATACGTCTTTGGACCATTGGAGGAAACCAGAGCATACGGAGCAAACCCACACAGACATGGAGAGAATGTACAAACTCCACACAGACTGTCACCCGAAGGCGGAATCGAATCCGGGTCCCTAATGCTGTGAAGCAGCAGTGCTAACCACTGAGCCACCATGCTGCCCCAACTATTCCAAAAGTGGCCTCACCAATGTCCTGTACAGCCACAACATGACATCCAAACACCTTTGCTCAATACACTGACCGATGAAGGCAAGCATGCCAAGTGCCTTCTTCACCACTCTGTCGACCTGTGACTGCACTTTTAAGGAACTGTGCACCTGATATGTTGGATAACCTCAGGTTATGGAATAAGTTAACCGATATCATCTAGGGTTGAAGGGTTTGAGCTATAAGGAGAGGCTGAACGGGCTGGGGCTATTTTCCCTGCTGCGTCAGAGGCTGAGGCTATTTGGTCCATTCAATCCACACCGACCCTCAGAGTGACCTTTTTATAGGGGTTTATATAATCATGAGGGACATGGATAGGGTAAATAGACAAGATCTTTTCCCGAGGTGGGGGAAGTCCAAAACTATAGGGCATAGGTTTAAGGTGAGAGGGGAAAGATTTAAAAGGGACCTGAGGGGCAACTTTTTCACACAGAGGGTGATGTGTATATGGAATGAGCTGCCAGAGGAAGTGGTGGAGGCTGGTACAATTACAACATTTAAAAGGCATCTGGATGGGTATATGAATAGGAAGGGTTTAGGGAGTTATAGGGCAAATGCTGGCAAATGGAACTAGATTAATTTAGGATATCTGGTCGGCACGGACGAGTTGGACAGCATGGTCTGTCTCTGTGCTGTATACCTCTGTGACTGAGTTATATTAATGACCGTTTAGTATGGCTTCTAAATAATGTGTTCCATCTTTATTTTCATTTCAGGGTCACCCAAAAGTCTGTGAAAAACTGAAAGCCCTCATGGTAGAGTGGGCAGAAGAATTTAAGAATGACCCTCAACTTAGTCTTATATCTGCTATGATAAAAAACCTGAAAGAACAAGGAGTTACATTTCCTGCAGCAGGTTCTCAGGTAGTTTTTTTTTAATGTTTGTATTGACTAAATAATTTACTCACTGTAGCTTAAGCTCACCATTTGTCAGTTATTGCTGGGGGGAAAAAAGAAACTGTCAAGGTACATATTTGAGACCTTGGTTTAAGTTTTTTTTATCCATTTGTTTATTAATATCTTTATTAGCGATGCTGTTTATCTCTAACCATATTGTTGAGATAGGCTGCAGAACAGGCAAAGGCGAGCCCTGCTTTGGTGGCAAAGGATCCAAATGTAACCGCAATCAAAAGAGAAGAGGAGGACTTAGCGAAAGGTGAGTTTACTCGAAATCAGAGTGCTGAATCAATTCAGATCAATATAGCTTTAGATCAACATTTTTGAAAAAAACATCTTGAAGGCAGATAGCAGCATGATACAATTTTATACCTAAGCTGTTAATAGTTGATCGAAAGCAACCTGAATTTGTTTAGTACATTTAAACATTGATATGCCCCAAAATGCCTTGTATAAAGAGGATACCATGTAATAACTGGGTTAAAAATGTTACAAGAACATATTTGAGGTACAACTAAAGATGTAAGAGTTGAGGATAATTTTTAAATTGGGAAGGTAAAGCAAGGTAGAGAAGTACATGAAGGGCATCCTGAAATGTAAGGTGGTGATGGTTGACAATGTTATTGTATCAAAACTGATAATTATCCTGAATCTGAGTTTTCTATCATTTATTCATATATTCAGAGGAAGACTCAGCGTAACAATTAAGACAGAGTCTGTAAAATTACATATCTTTAGACTTGATACAGGATATTATATCTTGAATTCTTTATGAACATAGTAACAAGAGTAGGCCCTTCAAGCCTGCTCTGCCATTCAGTGAGATCGTGGCTGTTCTGATTTTAACTGCAACTCTATGTTCCTGTATATCCCTGATAATCTTTCATCCCTGTGGTACTTGAGAATCTATCTACATCTGCCTTAAAAAATCTAAAAATTCTGCATCTACTGTTTTGTTTCTCCATCTCTCTTTCAAATGGGCACCCTCTTACTTTGCCATATTTGACCAGGTGACTGATGTAGTCTACTCTTTTCCCATGGTATATTTAGGCATTGTCTCTGTTTTATCCATGGCTTTCATTATCTCTGACTGTATGGCCTGTTGGTCCCCCTACTCCCTGTTTTCTATACATCTGTGTTTCCTCAGTTCTGACTTTTTCCGTTACTTTTACGGAATAGTAATCCTTAATTTACTAAGACTGATTCAAACTAAGTTTATGTCCTGCCTTCTGGAGGTAGAAAAAAATTTGTGGATGTTTGGATTTAAAAGAGCAGAAGTTACAACAGGGAACTGCACTGGAGGAATTGAGGAGTATGGCCGTGGAAGAGTTTGTTAAACAAGGTTTTGAAGTAAAACTACCAAAGGTGAAAAGTCAGTGGGTTCCAGATTATACTCTGGTGATGGATGACCAGGTCTGAGCCTGTGAAAAGATGCTGATGGCAAGAGTTACATAAGGAAGACAGGAATTGCTAGGTGAACAACAAAACAATTCATTTTCGTCTTGAATTTTGTCTATTAACATACTGGTAGTTGCAGGACATAACATTTACGGAGTTGTTAACTTAACATGGCAACCAATCTTTACCATTGTCTAAATGAGTCCTATATATGAAGTGAGAGATTCCAGCCCATAGTGGAATGTTTTGGCATCCATAAAAATGTATATAGATTTTCACAGCCTCAGGATGGCACAAAGCACTTTGCAAACAACAGTTTTACTTCTAAAGTGTAACCATTGTTGTAAGAAGCCCAGCAGCTTGCTTGTTCATAGCGAGCTCCCACAACAGCAATGTGAAGATGACAATGTACGTTGTTTTTTTTTTGATTTTTTTAAATTATCCATTAACGGGATGAGGACTTCGCTGGCTAGGCAGCATTTATTGCCCATCCTTAATTGCCCAGAGGGCAGTTCAGAGTCAACCACATTGCTGTGGGTCTGGAGTCACATGTCGGCCAGATCGGGTAAGGATGACAGCTTCCTTCCCTAAAGGACATTAGTGAGCCAGGTCGGTTTATTCCTGACAATCAGCAGTGGATTCATTGTCATCATTAAATTCTTAATTCCAGATATCTTATTGAATTCGAATTCAACTTCCACCATCTGCTGTGGTGGGATTTGAACCTGGGTCCTCAGCATGTTATCTGGGTCTCTGAATTAACAGTCCAGTGATAATACCACTATGCCATCGCCTCCCCAAGTAAGGGGTAAATATTGTCTAGGATGTCAGAGATAAGCGATCCTAGGACACAATTTAACAGTAAGGAAGTTGTCTACCTGAGGGAACAGACAGGGTTTAATATCTCATTCAAAAGAATCCACCCTTCCTTCAGTTCTCAATTGGAATATCAGCCTAGTTTTCTGCTCAGGTCTCTGGAGTGGAACTTGGAATTTGAGTGATTAGGCTTCCAAGTGAACCAAGACTAACACTGCTCCAATACATTGGTCACCTATTCGTTCCAAGCAACTGCACCTAACATATTTCATACAACAAATTACTTTTATGTATTCTTTATTTAAAAGAAATGAATCTAACCTGCTTCCATTATCTGATTGGGATGCATATTCTATAAGTTCATCACTTGCTTGCTGAAATAATTATTTCACACATGTTAAAAATTTCTGGGATGAGATTGTCAGTGACAAGGCAATTATTTATGGCCTATCTCCATTTGCTTTAGAGAAAGCAATGGTGCCTTACCTTCTTGAACCTCTCCAGGCCACCTGATTTAGCTACCTCACTCCTAGGAACTTGACTCTGTCGAACATCTCCACCTCAGCTTCATTGATGTAGATAGGGGCATTCTCTCCTCCTTGCTTCCTATAGTCGACGATCAGCACTTTAGTTTTGCTAACGCTGAGGGAGAGTTTGTTATCTTTACACCATGTCACCAAGCACTGAATCTCTTTCCTGGATTCTGTCTCATGACTGTTTGATATTGGACCTACAAAGGTTGTGTCATCAGCGAATTTGTAGATGGCGTACGGAAGAAATTTGGCCACACAGTCCTAAGTGTAGAGGGAGGACAGTAAGGGGCTGAGTACGCAGCCTTGTGGGTCGCTGGTATTGAGGATTGTAGTGGAGGAGGCGTTGTTGCCTATCCTCACTACGGTCTCTAGATTAGGAAGTCGAGGATCCAGTTGCAGATGGCAAAGCAGAGACCTAGGTCTTGAAGTTTGGAGATTAATTAATTTGGTTTGGATTATAGTGTTGAAAGCGGAGCTGTAGCGAATAAGTAAAAGCCTGACTTAAATAACCTTATTATCCAGATGCACCAGCAATGAGTTTAGGGCTAGGAAGATAGCGTCTGCTGTGGACCTGATGTATCGCGCTGTGTTAAGCTTCTTGAATCTCGTAGCTGCAGTCATCCAGGCAGAATGTCAATGTCTGGGTTTGTTTAGAAACTCTAGAGTCTTGTTAGTTCTCAGCTTATTGGAATATTGCTTCTATATGACCACTTTGCTAGTCAGAAGAATAAATTAAGACTTATGATAGAAACTACAAGACAGATTTCTTGAACAGTTACATTTTTAAAAATTAATTTGTGGGACATGGGCATCGCTGGCTGGCCAGCATTTATTTCCTGTCCCTAGTTACCCTTGAGAAGGTAGTGGGGGGTTGCCTTCTTGAACTGCTCTAGTCCACGTTGTGGATTGATCCACAATGCCTGTTAGGGAAGGAATTCCAGGATTTTGACCCAATGACAGTGAAAAAAAATTACAATGTATTTCCAAGTCAGGATGGCAAATAGCTTGGAGGGGAACTTGGAGGTAGTGATGTTCCATGAATCTGCTGTCCTTGTCCTTCTAGCTAGAAATGGTTGTGGACTTGTAAGGTGCTGTTTATGGATCTTTGGTGAATTTCTGCAGTGCATCTTGTAGGTAGTACACACTGCTGCTACTAAGCATTGGTGGTGGAGGGAGTGGATGTTTGTGGATGTGGTGCCAGTCAAGTGGGCTGCTTTGTCCTTGTTCCTGTCAAGCTTCTTGAGTGTTGTTGGGGCTACACCCATCTTGGCAGGTGGGGAGTATCCCATCACGCTCCTGACTTGAGCCTTGAAAATGATAGACAGGCTTTGGAAGTCAGAAGGTGAGTCACCCTCTGCAGACTTGCTAATGAATCTAATGTGTGCCCTTACAGTAATTGCAAGCACTATGTGGAAGATGGAACATAAAAGATGCTCCTTGTCAATGTAATTAGACACAATAATGGCGTTGGTGATTTAGCCTTGTATGGCTCATGAATTGGTGGGCTGATTTCATAACCACAAAAGTATAGCTCTTAAATTTCTTTTCAGAGACCGTAGAATGATTCGTGGTTATAATTTCAAGCCCGATTGTGTACATTTAGGAAGTTGACCTTTTTAAAGATGCTTGAGTTAAATTTTAATGGACTGACCCCACCCCCATCTGAAAACCACATTGATGTATTCCTATTCAACTATGTGATGTAAGAACATAACTAAGAGCAGGAGTAGGCAGTTCAGCCCCTTGAGCCTGCTCTGTCATTTAATTCAACCATGGCTGATCTCATCACAGTCTCCACTCCACTTTCCTGCCCATTCCCCTTTTTGACCAATTACTAATTTAAAAATCTTCTATCTCCTCACATTTATCCAGTGTCCTAATATCCACTGCACCCCGGGGTAGTGAATTCCACAAATTCACTACCCTTTGAGAGAAATAATTCTTCCTTATCTCCTTTTTAACCTAAAAGGAGGCAGATTTAAAACAATGACTCACAATGTAGATTGCTGCGCAAGAGGAAATATTGGTTCCAAGTCAACTTTGCCAATCCCCTTCAGCATCTTAAATTCCTCAATTAGATCTGCTCTCATCCTTTTAAAGACTAATGAGTATAGTTCTAAATGGCTCAAACTCCCCTGATAAGACAAGCCTTTCGTCTCTGAAATTTATCTATGAACTTTCTCTGAACTGCCTCTAATGTAATTACATTCCTAATCAAGCAATAGGACCAAAACTGTACGCAGTACTTCATTGATTTTTTTTCTCCCCAATGCCTTGTCCATTTGCAACAACATTCCCCTACTTTTATACTGCATTCCTTTAGCAATAAATGCCAAACTTCCATTTGCCTTTCTTATTACCTGCTGTATCTGCATGCTAGCTTTCCATGACCCATGCACAAGCTTACCAAATCTTGAAGTTCACTTTAGATAATTTGCCTTTTTGTTCTTCTGACTAGAATGAATAACTTCACTTTTACCAACTTAAACTGCCAACTTTTGGCCCATTCATCTAACCCGTCCACATCCATTTGTGAATGTCTTAATCCTCCATTGCAACTGGCTTTTCCACCTACTTTAGTGTCATCTGTGAATTTGGTTATAGACATTCTATCCTTGCAAACATGTCATTAATCTAGATTAAAGTTTTTGGGAAGATTTGCAGCCCTGCTTGTAGATGAGGCTGTAGACTTGCTCGCCGAGCCAGGGTGTTTGATTGCAGATGTTTCGTCACCCTGCTAGGTAACATTGTCAGTGCGCCTCCGGTCAATTGTTGGTGTTCTGTCCTGCTTGTTATTTATGTGCCTCGGTTTGCTGGGGTGGTTGGCATCACTTCTGGTTCTGTTTCTCAGTGGTTTGTATATCGGACCCAGTTCAGTGTGTTTGTTGATGGAGTTCCGGTTGAAATGCCAGGCCTCCAGGATGTCCCCGGCATGTGTCTGTTTGGCTTGTGCTATTATCGATATGTTGTCCCAATCAAATTCGTGTCCTTATTTGTCAGTGTGTATTGAGACCAGTGAGAATTGGTTGTATCTCTTGGTGGCTTGTGTATCTTTTATTGTCAGTTTGCTTCCCGTTTGGCCTATGTAATGTTTCTCACAGTCCTTGCATGGTAGTTTGTATATTACGTTCGTTTTATTGGTTGTGGGTATGAGATCCTTCACGTTCATCAGTGGCTGTTGCAGGGTTGTTGTTGGTTTGTGGGCTACCCTGATACCTAGGGGTCTGAGTAGTCTTGTGGTTATCTCTGGTATGTCTCTGTACGGTAGGGTGACTAGTCTGTCCGGCCGTGTTGTGTCGTCTTTTTGTGGTCAGTCACGGAGGTAACAGTGGATTGTGTTTTTGGGGTATCCATTCCTTTTAAAAACTTTGTATATGTGTTCCTGTTCTGCTTTGTGCAATTCCAAGTTGCTGCAGTGTGATGTGGCCTGTTTGAATAATGCCCTGATGCAGCTCTGTTTTATGGGGTTGCGGTGGATGCTGGAGTAATTAAGTATCTGGGCTGTATGGGTGGTCTTTCTGAATAGGCTACTCTGGAATTCCCTGTTGTTCTTGTGTTCTGCCGTTCATGTCTAGGATGGGTAGTCTGTTATTGTTCTCTCTTTTGTGAATTGGATGCACTGCTTCCACTCCTCGCAAGAATTCCTGAACATCATCAAGGACAAGAGAATAGAAGAGGACGAGGTAATGATATCTGTCGATGTAACAGCACTATTCACACCAATAAACAACCTAACCAAAGAGACAATTGCCACACTGCTGGACGAATCAGGAAAGGAGGCACCCCATAACACCAACAGCATGAACAAGAACAGCACCCTGAAACTACCGGATCCGTGTCTCACAGCCCACTTCACCTTCAACGACTGTATATTCAAACCAATCAACGGAACATCAATGGGATCCCTAATATCAGAAGCGTTAATGCAAAGGTTAGAACAGACAGTGCTCCCCACTATACAACCCAAACTCTGGGTTTGCTATGTAGATAACACCTTCGTGATTATCAAACGCACAAGGCTAGAAGAAACCCATCAACACAAACAACATTCTCACCGGGAAAAATGATCAAATGCTTTCAGGAGTGCAGATGTACGACATCGACACACAGACACACACACCCACCACCATTATCTGCTTTGCTTGTCACATTCCGAAGGACTCTGGCACGTTAGTCAAACATTATGTGCCCTACATGCCACCATACCGACTCTGGTGTGTGTTGACCTTCCAAATGTCCTATTACAACTGCCTTAATAATGGATTCCAACAATTTCCCAATGACACATGTTAAATTGATTGGTCTATATTTTCCTACGTTCTGCCTCCCTTTCCTTTTGAATAAGGGCTTTACTTCAGCATTCTTGCAATCCACTGGACCCTTTACATAATATTCCAAAGTTTCCTGGATTCTAAGTAATGTATCTCTGCAGCCACTTCCTTTATGATCCTAGGATGTATATCAGGCCGTCAGGTCCTGGGGATTTGTCTGCCTTTAATCTTATAGTCAGTGTGTTTTCCCTAGTGATGGCAGTTGGTTTAAGTTCTTCCTTTTCTATAATCTGCCATTACCTGTTAATACAGGGATGTCTCAGTGTCCTCCACTGTGAAAACTGAGGCAAAATATTGATTTAGTGTCTCTGCCATTTCTGTGATCCCCTCTATTAACTCCCATTCTTCTCTAAGGTAATGGTTCCCAGTCCTTTTCAGCATAAAGGCACGACACAATGAGACGAAACGGCACACCATATTTTCATGCTGGACGTGTGGTATTGGGTGTGGTATTGTGGCATATGTCGCTCTGGAGGCTTGTGCGTTTGCAGGCAATAGAGGCCTCTTGGGTTAGCAGATACTGCTTTCAATAATAGACACCGTGGCTCCGGAAGAGATTGGAAGCACAGACGTGGCCTCAAGACTCTGCTAAAGCATGCTGCTTCTTGTGAATTTCATGGCACGGCTCAGTAATCGTCACTGATCATTCCTATCTGTCTCTATTTGTGCGGTTAACTTATTAACTTTATTCCAAATGCTATGCGCATTCAGATACAAAGCCTTTAAATTTATCTTAATATCAGGTTTCCCTACACTTGTACAATTCCTTGGTGCAATTTGATATTTACATGCTTCTTTCATTTTGTGGTTCATCACTAACCTGCACCCCTACCTTGTCCATACAGATTAAAAAAAAAAAAAAAAAAATTTCCATGCAGCTGAACCACCCTGCCATCACCACCACCAATAGGATTGAGCAGCAATGGTCCTTCTAAGCAGCACACATGTGCAGCCACTTTACTGTTCCACACATCACACCAATCGCAACATCCACTTTTGGTTCCAGAATTCACTGCCCTGAACCTTGGCAGCCTGCGCTGCCTGTGAGAGGGAAAGCTGTTCACCAGGACTGTAATCCCAGCATTGTTCAAGTGGACTCCATCCCAATGGAATAGCTCCCTCTTTCCCCAGTACTGGTACCAATATCCCATGAATTCAAACCCAATTCACCTACACCAATCTTTGAGACATACATTTATCTTGTATTGGTGCTGTGCCATTTAGCTCACAGCTCAGTTAGTAATCTGGACATTGTTACCTTTGTGGTTCTACTTCTTAATTTACTACTGAGCTACTCATGCCCTAAGCAGAACTTCTTTCCTTATTCTACATGTATTTTTGGTACCTACCTGTATCATGACAACTAAGTTCTTCTGCAGCTCAGATGAGATATCCTGAACCCTGGTACCACGTAGGCAGCACAGCTTTCAGTATTCTTGTTCCTGGCTACAGAAAATAGTGTCTATTCTGCTAACAATACTATCTCTGATTATGACTTTGTTCTCCACTTCTCTTCTCTCCCCCCACCTCCACTTGAATCGCTCCTTGTCCCAGTGTGCATTACCGCACTGTTTTCAAGGGAATCAACTAATTAATGCCTATCAGTATCCTCAAACACCGCTTTCAGGTTAAATTTTGCATCTCAGTAATTTCCTAAAATGCCCTTTTGCAAAGTAGACCATAGTGTGTTCTTTGCTTCTTGAAACAATGTCTCATTAGAACCCTGTGTGCGCTGATATCAACAAGAAAGAATACGTTAAATAATGGTGACTAAAGATAAAAAAACTTAACATTATTTATTACCTGCAGTATTAAAACTCCATTACCAAAAGGATTTGATATCCTTGCTTTACACTGCAAGATTTTGTATCTCCAGATGTGTGAAACAGTAATGCAGTGTTATTTACTATTGCCACTTGTAGGCTGAACACAAGAACAAAGTATGTTTCTAAATTGAAAGTTTTATATATAAGTTACATTTTTGCAGAGACATGATAAATGTTTTCTCAACATAATCAGTAAGTTATGGAGAATAGAATGTTTCTAACTTTAACACTCTCACTGTCATTTGGTTTCTGTTCATTTTTAGCCATTGAATTGTCATTGAAAGAACAGCGACAGCAACAGACTACAGTCTCTAATTTGTATCCAAGCACTCCGAGTCTTATGACTAGTAAACCTGAAGGACGCAAGGTGCGAGCCATCTATGACTTTGAAGCTGCAGAAGATAATGAGCTCACCTTTAAAGCTGGAGAGATTATTACTATATTAGATGACAGGTAACTGGAAATAAATGGATAGGGAAGGAGTATTCTAAGTAAACCAGTCTTAAAAGCGCATTAACTTGTAGTATAGTCTCATAGAAATTAAATGCAAGAAAAAATAGATGTTTGGTTAGCAAATTTATATAAATTGGAGCATACACAAAAAAAGTCAGTAAGTAAATGAAACAGAAGAGTGCAATAGAATAATGATTTAAAACAGTTGTGATTTGAAATATCACGACACCGAACTATATAACCCTTCACTCATTGTCAATAGTGATCCAAATTGGTGGAAAGGTGAAACATATCAAGGGATTGGATTGTTTCCATCAAATTTTGTGACCGCAGACCTAACAGCAGAACCAGAGATATGTGAGTAATGAAAATGTATTAATTAGTCCATTTATAGTTGTTTATCAAATATAAACATGAGTTCTAAAATTTAACATTACCAATAATTCTGCAAAATAGTATCGGTAAATTTCTTCCGTTAATAAGATCTGAACTTCAAAGTATGCTTTCATTTAGTTAAACACAACTGTGGAGTTTAACAGTATGTTTTACATAATTGTTTATTTTGGCTATTACTAAAGGATGATGTATTCTTCACAGTGAAAATTGAAAAGAAAACTGTACAATTTAGCGATGAGGTTCAAATTGAGACGCTGGAACCAGAACTTGAACCTGTTTATGTTGATGAAGTAAGTGTACGCTATACTTAACTATAATATTGATGATATTCATGCAAAACTGCAGCCACTTGTATTTGTGTGTCTGTTTATCCGTCTGTTCGAGATATTAAGACCTTTTCAAAACAGCATCTTGAGAGAGGTAGGTCTTAAGGAGCATCTTGAGGGAGGAGGGAGAATGGAGAAGTGGAGAGATTCAGAGAAGTGCTGAGGTTAATTCCAAATCTTAGACCTTCAGCAATTGAAGACACATCTGCCAGTTGAGAGCAATTAAAATCTGGGATCAGCAAGCATAAGACATGCACAGCTATCTGGCTGAATTGGAGAACTATGGAAATTGTTTAGTTGGCAAAATCAAAACAAATACTGAAAATGATGCCCTGTTATTCAGAAAAATGAATGCCATGCAGAGCTCAGAACATGGTTTGCTTGTTTCGTACTGTGATGTAAACCAAAGTTGAACTAACCATGACTCCAGCAGAACTTGAACTGTAAATTTTGTACCCAGTTCTGATTTTGATTGTAGATATGCATAATCCTTGTACTGAAAAAAAAATCTTGTGGGTCATTACAGAATGCTCCTTAGACAATTGTGCCAAAATTAATTGAATGTTTCGATTTAGATGGAGATTCTTGCAATGTTGGTTTTAGTACATGTTGTAAGTACTAAATTTAATTGTCTTCAGTACTTTTCTCTGTTTATCTAGTTACAAGCTTGGAAATTGTTGAAGAATCTCCTGCACACTTGATATGTCCATTCAGCTCTATAAACTGTCTCATTCCTTCTTGACAATCTTGTCAGTCTTGCAGCATGTAGAATGTCGGAGCTCTAGCATAATTTGGCATGCTGTAGCTCAACAAGGAAGGAGGATATGCTGGTTCTATTTCACAAAACAAAATGAGGTGAAAATAAAGGAACAGTTAACTGCTGTTTAGATTCAATTATTGAGCAATTAAAGCACAGTGTAAAAGTTGTTTAACTTAAGATGTAAGAGCAATTTAGAAAGGCAGTTCAGAGGAGGTTTACTTGAGACCTGGAATGAGTGAGGTTTTTTTATAAAGCTAGGTTTGACAGGCCAGGCTTGTTTCCACTGGAATTTCGAATAGTGCAGGTGATTGACATGTATAAGGTCTTGAGTGGCCTTGACAAGGTGGATGTGGAAAGAATAGTTCCTCTTGTGGGTCAGCCCAGAACTAAGGGCACTGTTTTAAAATTTAGGGATTGCCCTTTCAGGATAGAAATTAGAATTTTTTGGTGAGGTTTGTGTGATTTTGGCAATGCCTGCCTCAGAAGTTGGTGGAAGTAGGGTCATTTGAATAGCTTTAAGGCAGAACTAGTTAGATTCTTGTTAGGGGGGGGAATTGAGGGTTATCACAGCAGATAGGAATGTGGAATTTGAAATACAGACGGATCAGCCATGATTTTATTGAATGATCGAGCAGGCGCTAGGGGTCAAATAGTCTACCTCTGCTCCTATTTCATGTGTTTCTATGAGAAGGAATGATAAAATAGATGTAAAAAAACTAATTTCCACCAGGGCATAAGCATAAAAATTCAAACAGAACCTCCAATCCCTTTTGTTTAGTTATTAAAATTCAAAGACTTCAAAACCAAAACAAAGCTAAATTAACTGCAGCGTAGAGTCAGCCATGACTTAGTCTTGGTATTCTTTCCTCAGTCAGAAGTTGTACATTCAAGACCCATTTTAGGCTTGACCTCATTGCAATAGTGAGGGAGTGCTGTATTATGAGGGATTCAGATTTCTGGATCATATGGGATTATTAGCAAGATCTAGGTTTTCCCAAGGTTCTGAAACTAAAATCCTGCAAAACAAACAGCACCAGTCACGTGTGGACTTCCTTATCATTGAGGAAGACTTTACAGCAACCTTCTCTAACAACCCAAGTGCAGACAAGATTGCAGAGGCTCTTTCATGTAACTAATTAAGGGGAAAAGTTTCTCATTCATGTACACCTGGTCATCAGATATTCTCACAGAAGTGCCTCTATGCACAAGGCAAGTAGATGCAAATGAAACATTATGAACTGGGCTTTTAAAGATTCTCTGATTTTTTTTTTTTTTCCCTGCTGCTTTAGAAGTGTCTATCTGACAGCAAGACCAAGATAATTATATCTCTGTTTTTCTCTATGCTCCAAGCCGGTCTGAGCAAATAATACAAATCCATTCAAGATCTGTTGGCACCTAGCATCCTTTTTAGCAGGTTTACAAGATGCCTTCAGGCAATAAACATTTTACAGATACTCTGCTAAATTTAAGCTAATAATATAACAGGTGGCTATTTAAAACAAAACACTGTTCAACTGTAGTTTTGTAATGCAGTATGCCAGTCAAGGTTGATTATACAGGTCATACCATAGGCTGTGTACTATTGAAGTAATTTTTGCATGAAATGGTGATGCTGCATGTCCACATATGGTTAACTGATTATACAACAAAGAACTAAATATAGTGTAGGTGTGACTGCTGAGAAGTAGCATTTGTCTCTTTAAATATGCTGACCATTGTTGAAAAATGTAGCATTGAGTTGAGTCTCGCAACTTGAGTTTGTGAGCAAATTTAAAACAGGTTGTAGAGAATGGAATATATCTTGATCGCAATAGATGTATCATTATTGACATCTGTCTTGCTTAAAACAACTGGGCCCTTCATAATTTGTCACTGAATGGCATCCTAATCCAATGTCATAACACCATCAAACTGTTGAGTGTATCTAAAATGGGATGTGCGTATTCGTTCTGTTGTAAAATGAGCTGAAGCATCATTATCGCTCCAGCAATGATCTTGTGATCGTTTTCATTTCATTTATTCAACTTTTTAAAAAATTTACTCATTTATTGCCTCACCTACTTCCCTTGAGAAAGTGGTGGTGAGCTGCCTTCTTAACTGCTGCAACCCATTTCCTCTAGATCGACTCTCACTGCAATTATATTGGAATATAGGACATCAGTGTGGTCAAATGACATTACAACGTAACAATGTAAAGTCCTTTAACTCATTCACTGAAGGCTTGCAAAGTCACTTTTGGCTCTAATCACCACAGTAACTCAGATTTTTCTTTTGACTTGCGTGGTTGTGGTCTTATCACACTTGAGAACAGATGCAGTCAGTGCACTTCCTTCACATTATTGCTGCAGACTTCTGGGTTTTAATACTTGGAACGGCAAAGATTTCGCAGTTACTGCTGATTCACAGGAGCTATCTCTATGGAATTTTAAAACAGTTTACTGAGTTAAGATGTGAAATGATAGTAATCAAGAATACTGCAATGCCACATTTCAAACTACAACAAGCAAACTCTAATGACTATTAAACATTGAACCTTGATAGTACAAATACCCTAATCTAATGATCAGTGTACTTCGTTCTTTCATTTTTTTTTTTTCACATTTTTAAATCAATTATTCAAAATAACTTATTTAGCTTCAACTCTTGTCAGTGATAGAAGTTGATTTTGAAATAAGTATCATGTGTAGCCATTTAGGACTTGGTTTTTCTGTCTTTTGTTTGATAATACTTCCAACTTAACTGCAAAGTATTTGACCTCAATTTTAAGGTGTTAGTGTCTTGCTCTGGATTACAGAGGAAATAGTTTATCTATATCCACTTTGTTGAATCTCCTTTATAATTTTTAGTATCTAATTTGGATGAACTCTTAACCCTGTTATCTCAGAATATTTGGGAACTTTATGCAGTCTGTTAACCCTATAAGCCCTGATTAATTTTAGTGAATCTGATCTGTATCCTTGCCAAGGACATTAGCAATCCTCAGGAACTATATACCCAAAACTGACGCAGCTTGGATCTGACAAATGCTGTGTGTAACTGAAATGTTACTTTCTCACTTTTCCGTTCCAAGCACCTTCAGATAATGCCTGATCTTTCATTAGTTATTTTGTTTGTTTTCTTTTGCCTTTGGGTCAGCTTTTAATGATTGTGTAGATGTACAATTAAGTATTTTTGATCCTTCTAATCTCTCACTGTTAAGAAAACTTGTCTGTGATTCAAGTTGGGTGACTTCACGCTTTTCCACATGGAATTCCATCTGTGATCATTTTGTTCATCACTTAGTACATGTGTTTTTGTAACTTCCTTCAACAGATATTGCTGTATCTCAAGACTAAATGTCGTCTGTGCACTTTGATGTTTGACTGATCTGTTCTCTGTGAAAAATACTAGGGAGAATTTCTTATCACAATTTGTCAATGAACACTTAATCCACAAGCTTTGTCTCTTTTCTCTCAATAAATCCATTTCATAAAGGATGCATCCCATTCTGTTAACTCTTACCGTTGCTCATAATCTCTTGCTTTGAATCTTACCAAATGCCTTCTGGAAATCTGTAAAGACCTTGTCCTGGTCATTCGTTAACCGTTGTGTTAGTGACTTTTCAAAAAAAAAATGGAAATTCAAACAGATTATCCACAGTCGACCCTTCTCATTAATGTATTCTTTTGCACTGGTTATTCAATTGACCTGACCAAGAGGTAAATCTTGTCATCTCTGATAAACTTCAGCAAATTACCTAGAATTAATACATTGACAGGTCTATAGTTGAGTGTGTTTCCCTCACTCTTTCGCTCATGCTCTCTTCAATAATGGTGTGATGCTTGTATGCTGTCAATCCAAAGACCCTATTCCTTAACCTAGAGATTTTCAAAGTGATGGTTTATTTAGCTGCAGTTTATTTGCTGGCCTATTTTGGTACTGTGTGTGGTGGATGGGGATTTGTCTGTCTTAAGTTCCATTATTTTCTCTGGTACTATAGTGTTTTATTAATTTCAATAGGAAAGGATGGATCAACTATTACAGATGTTGCAGAGTGCTAACCCCACAGATGGTCAACCAGATTCACAAGAACTGCTTCATCTAGAAGGTGGGATAGCTGTATGATTTCTGTTATTAATTGCCCTGTTCCATAACGCATTAGCAAATGATAAAATAACAGTAGTATATTTAAATAGAGCGTTTGCAAATGATGTACCAATACTGCAATATTGATTTTAATTTAGCATTTGGAGTCTGAGTCAAACAAAATTTGACCACATAAGGGGGATATTAATCAGATGACTGCACACTTTGCTGGAAGAGTTAAGAAGGTGGAAAGGTTTAAAGAGAGAATTTGTGACTTGGGGACTAGGCAGTTGAAGTCATGGTTGCCAGTGGTGGAGTAATTAAAATTGGGGATAAGCAAGAGGCTTGAATTGTAGGAACGCAGAGATCTTGGCAGTTGAGAATAAGTTCTTCCAGCATTTGTAACCAGAGAGATGAGGAAAGAAGAGACCAGGAATGATAATTTTAAAATTAAACTTCTTGACCAAGAGTCATTGGAGGTCAGCAAGTATAAGGGCTTTGGGACTTGGTGTGAGTTAGGATATGGACAGACAGGTTTTTTGGATCAGCTGAAATTTATGGAGGGTATAAGATTTGAGATTGGCAGAAAGAATCAGAATAGTTAAGTGTAGAGGGGGAAAAGTGTGGTTTAGTGGGAACACATGAGTGATGTTACTGAGCTGGATGTAAATGGTTTCAGTGATGGTCAAAATTTCATTGCAGGGTTAAATAGAAGGATTAATTTGTGAAATTGTCTAAAACCAAAACAGACAATGGTCAGTGAGAATGATTGATAGAATTAGTGGTTAGTGGCTTTTGGAGTGGATCAAAGTCTATGGCTTTGCCCCCTCCAATATTTAATTGGAGTAATTGTTCATCCTGTACTGGATGCCAAACAGGAAGTGTGACAAATCCGAGGCAGTCTGGAGAGGTGCATGTAATCAACTTATACATGGAACCTGAAATTGTCATTTTGGCTGATATCTCCAGAGGGCAGTACATAAATGAGACATACCTACAGACTGAAATCCCAGCACAGATTAGGGGCAGCACGGTGGCTCAGTGGTTAGCACTGCTACCTCACAGCACCAGGGACCTCGGTTCAATTCCACCCTCTGGCAACTGTCTGTGTGGAGTTTGTACATTCTCCCCTTGTCTGCGTGGGTTTCTTCCGGGCGCTCCGGTTTCCCCTCTCAGCCCAAAGGTGTGTAGGCTAGGTGGATTGGCCGTGCTAAATTGCCCGTAGTGTTCAGGGGTGTGTAGTTTAGGTGGGTTATAGGGGAATGGGTCTGGGTGGGATGCTCCGAGGGTCAGTGTGGACATGTTGGGCCAAAGGGCCTGTTTCCACACTAGGGATTCTATGATCTTCTATGATTATGCTCGTTAATGATTATTTGTATAATATTTGTTATTAATGACCTGCAAACAGGAACAGAGTGTAACATAGCAAAATCCCCATTGATACATAGGTAGGAAAACAGGCTGTGGTGAGAAAATAGAGTTTACAGATGGATATTGACTGGCAAGGAGAGTGGGCCAGAATCTGGCTGATGAAGTTTAGGGATGTGGATAAGTGCGAGGTTGTCCGTTTTGGTCAGAAAAATAAAAAGGCAACTTATTATTACTAAAAGGTCAGATACAAAGTGCGTCAGTGCAGAGGGAACTGGGTATCCTTCTGCCTGAATCACAGGAAGTAGGTGTGCAGGTGCAGCGTGTAATAAGAAAAGTAAATGGAATCCTGGCAATTATTGCAGAAGGACTGGATTATAAAAGTAAAGAAGTATTGTCCGAATTATATAAGGCATTGGTGAGACCACACCTGGAGTATTATTCCCAGTTTTGGATCTTCTTACTTGGCACTGGAGGTAGCTCAGAGGAGGTTCACCAGATTGATTCCAGGGATGAAAAGGCTGTTCTGTGAGAAGTGGTTGATTAGCTTGGGCTTTAAAAGAATGAGCGGGCATCTGATTTTGAATTACACGACATGCTAAATGCGATTAATAAGGTGGATGTTGAACGTATGCTGCCCCTTGTAGGACAGTCTCAAACAAGAGGGCATAGATATAGAGTGAGAGGTGGTTGTTTCAAAACTGAGCTGAGGAGAAACTACTTCTCAGAGGATTGTGAATCTACGGAATTGGAGTTAATCAGCACATTAAAGAAAGAAATAGAGATGTTTCCGATGAAAAGCAAGATAAAGGGCTGTGGGGAGTTGGCAAGAAAGTGGAGTTGAGATCAAGATCATTTCAGCCATGATCATGTTATAAGGTGAAGCAGGCTCGAAGGGCTGAATTGCCAACGCCCGTTCCTAATTCCTATGTTCCTATTTATTACCATCTAATTAGTTAGTTTTAAACTTTTCCATTGCTCTGTTTATTCAATGCTGATCTTTTCTGCCTCACCCTATCTTGCCAGAAGCAAGTTTAGAAAAATATTTCTCCCATCTCTTAATCTTTCCCAGGTATCTGTCACCAAATGGGACCACTCATAGATCAGAAGTTAGAAGAAATTGACAGGTAAAAGTCTTATTTTCACAGTTTGTTCGTCGTTTCGTGCCATGCTGATGCTAACTTGTATTTTGCATATAACTAACAGACATGCTGCATAAGTCCTCGAGGCATGACTGTGCTATAGCAGAATAACCAGAGCAGGGTGTAGGAATTTGCTATGAAGCCCAGGTCCTCAGAATTTCAGACTTTTTTTTAAAAAAAACTTTCAAACATTAAAATACTGATGGTAGAGAGTTGCTTTTTGGACAGAAGACCTGTGACGAGCGGTGTGCTGCAAGGATAGGTGCTGGGTACACTGCTTTTTGTCATTGATATAAATGATTTGGATGTGAGTATAGGAGGAATGGTTAGTAAGTTTGCAGATGACACCAAAATTGATAATGTAGTGGACAGTGAAGAAGGTTATTTCAAAATACAGGAGATCTTGATCAGATGGGCTCGAGGGAGAGGCTGAATAGGCTTGGGCTTTTTCTCTTGAAGAGGAGACAATGCTAGCAAGGTGACCTTGGCCTTTTAAAAACTGAAACAACTGCGGAAGCTGTAAATCAGGAACAGAACCAGAAGTTGCTAGAACAACTCAGGCAGCATCTGTGAAGAAAAATTAGAGTTAACGTTTTGGGTCCGTGAACCTCGGTTCTGAGGAACGGTCACCGGACCCAAAACGTTAACTCTGATTTTTCTTCACAGATGCTGCCAGACCTGCTGAGCATTTCCAGCATCTTCTGTTTTTGACCTCGTCATTTTGCTTCCTATGCCCCTTTCCATTGCCCTATTTTTATCCTGGTGGCAGAGGACTACCTGGAGATAAGTCTCCCTAATGGCAGTCAATTGGAAAAGCAGCAACAGAACATTCTGTTTTCAGATGGATGTGTAAGTTATTGCAATGAAGTTGTTTGTCTGGACTCATTCTACCTCGTCTCTGAAAGGTAGATGTCCAGAGATTGCCTGGTGCTTGTTTCCTTAACGCAGATGATGCTATTCCATGAAATGTGATGACTGGAAAAGACGATTGTTTCAGAATCTCATTTCACCACCTTCTGTCAGTGGAAGGGAGCTTGAAAACTCTCAGGCCCACCAATTTTTAATTGTACATGCTGCAATGTCCTGGACTAACTTTTATGCCTGTTTATTGAAATTTTAGGAAACACTCTGAACTATCGGATTTAAATGTGAAAGTGATGGAGGCTCTATCCTTGTATGCTAAGTTGATGAATGAGGATCCGATGTATTCCATGTATGCTAAACTCCAGAGCCAACAGTATTACATGCAACCATCTTCTGTAGCGGTTTCTCAGGTGTGTTCCAAGTTATTTATAGTAACGAAAAAATTACTGTGGCAGTGCATTCTTGTTCTTGCTCTAATAAGGATTTTTGATACACTTTTTCCTGAGCACTTAGTTTCTTTTCAGGTTTTAAATAAAATATCATTTTAATTGCCAAATTAGGTAATCTGATATTGTGCTTTTACCACACCGACTGTCAGACATGAATATCCAAAACAATTTGGGGAGAAATGCTTGAACAGCAGTAATTCTTTTTGTATGGCAGTTGATGTTATTGAAACTTAATCAATATTGACTCAGCGGAACTGCTTTCTGCCTGTATCGTTTGTACTGACTTGGATCACGATAGGTGGATCTTGCCCCTCCCACTTCTTCCAAGGAAAACATTCCAGCCGTTTTAATTTCTTCACATAATGGATCTGCTTATCCCTGGCATAATTCTGGAAAATCTCCACTGCATCCCTTCCAAATTCTTGGTAGTCTTGCTGAAGTCGTCTGCCCAACACTGGGCACCATACTAAACTGAGGCCCAGCTAGTCATTTATCAACGTTTAACTTAACTTCCTTAGTTTTGCCCTCTTGTCTCTGTTTATAAAGCCAGAAACTGAAATCTTCTTTGTTTTGTGTTTAAAAACTTCATCTGGTGTATTAGTCCACAGAGCAACCAGAGTGACAAATCCTTCCATGTCATCAACTCTAGTTGTCATCATTGGGGAAATTCTTTTATCATTTGTTTTGCAGTCTTTTAAAATGATAAGTTGTATTCATGTATGCATTAATATGCTATTAAGCACTTCATGCATTGTACTTTTGAAATAGAATTACTTAACTGTTGGCAAATATGGCACCAAACTTATACAAAGTAAGATCCCTTCCACATGATTGTTCGCTTAAGCTGATTTAAGGGGTGCTGTTTGAACGTTTACCAGAGCACTGGAATATGCCCTACTCTTAAAATGGTTCCAGGACAGCCATCGGAATGGGCAGGTACAACATTGGCTAAATATTTTATCTGAAAGACTACAGCTCATCCAGTGCAGCACACCTTCAGTACAGCATTGAAATGTGAGCCTAGATTATTTTCCTAATCCTCATGTGGTTATGAATACAACCTTCTGAGTAAGGTGAGAGTGCTTCCAACTCTGCTAAATTGAAACATATTTTGGTTACCTTTTGCTCGTTTTTATTTTTGTTCTGTTGTTTCAATTTATAGGAGTGACATTTTACCCAAAGAGGCACATCTGGCGCCTGTATAACTCTGTAATGAATCTTGTAACCTAATTGTGCTTGGCTGCCTGAATCCTTTGCTGCTGCAAATACTCTGTTTACAGACTAGAAATGTTTACCGTTCAGAAGATACCATTCTGTTGCAAAAAAATTTTAAAAATGCTGCTTCTCTTAGTATGCTTCAATACTAAAAATACATTCTAAAGTGTTTGTTTAATTCTACTTTAAACACTGTGTGTAGGTATATACCGGACAGCCTCCAAGTGGTGCATATGTAATATCTGGAACACCTCAGTTGGCTTCAGGCCAGGGGTACAGTATTCCATCAGATCAAGTTCCATCTCTCAGTCAAGCTGGTCTACCACTAACTGTTAGCTCAGCCCTGTCCAGCCAGCAAGCTCCAACATCGTATACCAGGTAAGTGATAATTAATATGCACCATCTGTTCTAACCCATTTTCCATCTGATATTTTTCATGTCCATTGCAAAACTAAACAGCTGTGGATCATTTTCAGCCATTGCATATGTTAATTGCTAATTTGAAGCTTTGTGCAATAATATGAATATATAATTAATTACTTTCGAACACTTGCAGACAAAGGTTTTGTGTTTAAAAGAAAATGTCTAAATATACCCAATAGCCAAGTTCCGTACCCATGAAGACAGCCTCAACCGTGATCTTGGGTTCACGACGAACTACATATGACTCCACCACACTGTTCTGTATCTGTAAAATCTTCCTTACTGTCCTTCCTGTTTTGACATCATCACCTTGATAAGTTGTTATGATCTCTCTACCTTAATTAGTTTGTACAGTTTTGGATGACTTATTACTTTGGCTAGACCCTCGGCTCATGACTCTTACACCTATTATGTTATTCCATTCATTTGGTTTGTCTTCAGCAACAACTTTATTTTTAATTTTTTGTAATTATCTCTCTGCTTCATTTAATCGAATTATAGGTCATCCCTTCACTTGTTATTCAGCTGTTGACACTTTACTCACACTGTCTGACACTCTTGATCACTTGTCAACGCCTATTATTTGGCCTGTTGACACTCCGCTCATACCATTTTTATGATCTTTTGATCTCTCTGCTTATAAATTTCATGCCTGTGTGCTTCTTTCTCGTTTCACCTGATGAAGAAACAACACTTCTTCGAAAGCTTTGATTTCAAATAAACCTGTTGCTCTATAACCTGGTGGTGTCTGATTTCTGAACTTGTCCACCCCAGTCCAACACCGGCACCTGCACATCAAATTTGTGTGGTCTTGTAAATATCTTCAACTCGGAATAAAAGAACCTCGGATCCATTTGTTTGGGTTGTTGGCTGTATATTTCTGGTACAATGCACTATTAGTAATAAAAGATCTGTGGATTAATTTTAAACATTAGTGACTTTGTTTAAATACAGCTGGTTTTAAGGATGCCACTAATTAAATTAAAAATACAAATAAAATACAATAAGTGCTTATAATTTAAAGTATACTAATTACTGTAAGTCTTCAGGCACTGAAAATGTGTAATTGTAAATTCAGATCTAACATCCTTGCTGGTTTGTCAGCTTCTTACAATTTTATATACATAACTTGAGTGAAGGAATCAAAAGTGTGGTTGCTAAATTTTCTGAAGATACAAAGATATGTAGAAAATGAGTTGTGAAGAGAACGTGAGACTGCAGAGGGATATAGACCGGTTAAGCGAGTGAGCAAAGATCTGGCAATTGTGGGAAAATATGAAATTGTCTATTTTGACGGGAAGAATGGTGAGAGATTGTAGGACTCTATGCAGAGGGACATGGGTGTCATGAATGAATTGATGTTCATTGTGAGAAGAACTGAATGCAAAAGCAGGGGTACTTGTGCATGAACCATAGAAAGCTAGCACACGTGTGCAGCAGGTAATCAGGAAGGGTAATGGAATGTTAGCCCTTATTTCAAGGGCCTTGGATTATAAGAGTAGGGATGTCTTAACGATAACTATACAAGGTGCTATTGAGGCAACAGCTGGAGTACTGTGATAACAAGGTGTAGAGCTGGATGAAAACAGCAGGCCAAGCAGCATCAGAGGAGCAGGAAAGCTGATGTTTCGGGTCGAGACCCTTCTTCAGAAATACTGTGAGCAGTTTTGGTCCCCTTATTTAAGAAAATATATTATTTCTTTGGACAAATTCAGAGAAGGTTCACCAGGATGGTCCCAGGATGGCTGGATGTCTTATGAGCAAAGATTAAACCGGTTTGGGACTCTACTCACTGGAATTTTAGAACCATGGGAGGTGATCTCATTGAAACATATAAGATTCTTAATTGGCTTGACAGAGAAAATGCTGAGAGGATGTATCCCCTCATGGGAAAGTCTAGGACCAGAGGTCACTGGTGGCAGCGTCTGGAGGGGTCTCAGAAGGGAAGCAGGTGGTGTGAGACCAGGCTTATGGCTCCAGCTCAGGTGGGAGTGGTGACATTGGGGGCGGGCCCATAATGGAGACTGCAGGGCTCATAACGGAGACCCTGGCAAATGTCAAGCAGACTCTATTGCAATAAAATCTTCATATATTCAGTGTTTCCAGATGATGCTGGAGCATGGCGATGCTTTGCATGTGAAAAAACACTTTTCCCTGTTTCTTTTTATATACATGTGACTCTAAATCTAAAACCTAAATAGTCTCAGAATTAAGGAGTACCAGTTTAAGATTGAGATTAGGAGGAATTTCTTCTGAGTGTTGAGAGTCTTTGGAGTACCTTGCCACGGACAGCTATGGAGGCAGAGTCCTCCTGTATATTTAAAGCTCAGATTCTTGAGCAGTAGGGGGAATCAGTAGGTGAATCAAGGTTTATGGGGAAAAGCCAGGAAAGTGGATGTGAGGAGTGCAGAGCAGTTTCGAAGGGCTGTGCGGCCTACTGTTGTTCCAATTTTTATGGTCTTCTATTCCCTCAAGAAATGAAGAAAAACTGTTATACTGTTTCAGTAAATCGATCTATTGCATTTTCTTCGCCGGATTGCATGAGTTATATATGTGCAAGTGCACAATATATATTTCTAGAACCTGTATTTTTCTTGTGAATTCCAGTAATGTTTTGTGCACTGTTATGCTTCTTGCAGTAAAATGATAAGCATTCCTATACAATAAATGAAACAACAACATAGGATTGGCATTAAATTCTAGATGCATGTTATTACATTCCTTTAGATAGTATCATTGACCACAGATATTTACTAATTTATTTGGCCAAGAGGGAGCTCTGAACCTTCCAAAGTGGTATTTAAGATAGGGAGCAGGTAGAGGAAATTTTGGGCACAGGGACATATGCTATCACTAAGGGCTTTTGTGGTACAGTGGTAGTACCTCTGAGCCAGGAGACCTGGGTTTCAAGTCCCACCTATCCCGGTGTTAGTAAGAACCGCCGATGCTGGAGTCCGAGATAACAGTGTGGAGCTGGAGGAACACAGCAGGCCAGGCAGCATCAGAGGAGCAGGAAAGCTGACGTTTCGGGTCGG
>NC_063333.1:42672905-42702506 GCF_021869965.1 Rhincodon typus | reverse complement strand
CTCTGATGCTGCCTGGCCTGCTGTGTTCCTCCACCACTTATCCTAGAGTTGTGTTATAATATCTCTGAACAAGTTGATTAGAAAATACACATATCCTATCACTGAGAAACATCCTTGAAACTTCAGTTATGGGATCATGTCTTTTCATAAAATAATTGTGTTTTTAGCTATTTACTATGTATGTTAAATAAAATGCAAGTATTGTAATGTGATGCAAAAGCAGGTAATTAATTGAATGTTTCTTTTTTTTTTTCTTTAGTGCAGTGGACAGTACTGTGAATGCAAATACATACCTAACGCAAGCATCTGTCTGTAATCAACCTGCCCCTTCAAATGTTGACATGACTAGTTACCAAAGTACTGGCCTAAATGGACAGCAGATGCCAAACTATAGTGTTGCCTCAGCAAGCCATGGGCAACAGTCCACCAGTCAGCAACAATCTCCTTACTCACAGAAAGCACTTCTATAGGAAATGTGATCACTCCCTCTCATCCATCTTATCCTTGACATCGGCTAGGAACGAATAGGTAGTAGTGCAATTTACAGGAATTGAAAGTCATCAATCTGCGCAGACTGCACCGAACTTTTTTTTTCACAAACAAAACCACCTTGTGCTGAAGGAGTACGAATGATAACCTGCCCCAGTCAAATGTTATGTTCTCACAATGACTGCAGCTATTTATAATGAACATAACTTCCTGTTTTGTGGGAAATTGTGGGACTGGTTGTTAGTTTCGTGTACGTGCATTGATTTACTGCATTAATGTTAAATTTGATAGCTATAAGTAAATGCGTGAACATAAACTGCTGCAGGTGGTATAGAAATTAATTCGTGTTGGCTTTAAATTTAGATTATCAAAGTTTTGTAGTAATTTTAAGTTATATATGTATATTATAAAATTTGTTTTTCCCTACGATGTGAAGAATGAAATCTATGTAGTCTCATTTTGCACTTCGTCAAAAGTGACCTCCCAAATGCCTGCAGTGATCTTTCTCCTTTGGACCAGAATAACTACCCGAGTAAATAACCTGTTGCAATACTTTATGCACCCCAGTAAGTCCACTTTGGTGTTTAAAATGGAAACTATACTGCTAGCAGTACTATAAAAATAACTTTATATGCAGTATGCATTTTTTAAATAGTAAAAGTTTTTGGGTTTAATTTCTCAGTGGAAGGCCAGAAGACTTATTATGAGCCACTTTGCAACTGTATGCAGTTCAGCAGTACAACTCTGATTTTCTCATTCTGTTATTTCCTCAGGGTCAGGCAGCCAATTACTGTTGGGATTAGAAAGTACTTATTTTCTAGAAGGAAGAAACTATTCTACTCCAAGGTAAAATGAATGTGACAAAGTCCAAAATGAAAACTGGAATTTCAATACAGCTGCTGGGATGTAAACCTCCTGTCAAACAATTTCTTAATATATATAGTTCTGGTGTTACTGTGGTGGTGCACGGAGTTTTCTTTTAACATAGCACTCCAATTTTACTGCCAAAACTCCCAAATCCCAGCTTTGAAGCAAAGGCTGCTGTTGATCCCTGGTCAGAATTGGAGTAAACTGTGTGGAATAAAAGTTTGAATTGAGACTGAGATTCGATAGCTTCTGCAATGATGGTTGAAAGAGTTTAGAAGACAAGTCGAGAACTTAAATAACGCCAAAGGAATTTTAATATGTCCTATCTTTATCTTGACCAACTGTTTGAAAATTGTTGAATTAAAAGAGTTGGAGTACTATGGCTATGAAGACACGTGGCAGATTTTCCCATAGTCTTTAGGACTTGACAATTTAATACTGAAATAGTGGGCAAACATACATTCACTCAACTGCACATTTCCGTAAATTGGCCATTTTTGTTCAGAGACCAGGTTTGCAGTCCATTGAAGGATGGCAGGTGATCTATCAAAGCTGGTGGACCATTAGCAGACCCTCCTGCTTGGAATTAGCAGCAGTGCAACAGCAGTGGGTGGGCAAGGGAGGAAAATGGAGGAGCCCTCTTTCCAACTTTTTATTCAAATGTAAAATAAAGAAAAGGTCTTTGTGGCCAGGCCATTCATCAAAATGCAAATATAACCCTTCTACAGGATAGCCTGTGGTTGCTGCTGAACTCAGGCAGACATGAAGGGAACATGTCTGAAGTCCTCATCTCCCCTCCACCACCCTGCCAATCAACTGCTGAGCAGTGTCTCTAGGTAACTGTTCTCCACTGCCTATGGTGACATGGAGACCAACTGGAAAATATCCCCCTTCCATCCCCAGCAAATACATGCACACACAGCAGGCTTCTGACAACTGGTCTTGCTACAGAATTAGCTTGGTCAGTTTCGGTTTGTGGGCAGCAGCCTTGCAGCGTCCACTTCAGGTCCTGACTTGAGAAAATGTCTCAGGGTAGGTCATGGAGCTAAGGAACTGTATGAAGACCAGTGACACAAAGCTCCACACCTTTCCGACTCTGCTCTCATTCCCATTGGGATAGCGGCAGAGCATTAAAAAATTTGGCTAAAAATTGAATATCCTTCTCATTTACAGTCTTCACTAGGGCTGTTGTACTGGTATTTAGTGCATTAGTGAACTTACTGGGTAATGCGAAGCAGGACATTCAGACTTGTATGTTGGTTCATTGCGATCTTTTCTTTTATCATGTTTGGAAGCCTTATTTTTATAAAAAAGGTAGGTGTTTGTCATAGTCTTTGACTTTAGAGATTCTATCCTTTTTAAAGACACTACCTTCATGAATAAAGTACTTGATGTGACCTTGTTTCGGAAGGGACCAAACCAGTGCATTTATGCAAGAATATTGCAGTCAAGTAACACAGTAATTTTATCGCCAACATTATTCATTCCGTTTGCAAGTGGTTTTGGAAAGATGAAGCTTACATGAGGATGGCGCTCCTTTGATTCAGTAATTTAAACTGGAGGTGTGATTTTTTTGCAAATGTTTGTTGTATTTAAGCTTTTTTAAATGTCTTGAAATAAATATTTTGTTAGGTTTTCTAATGTTCAAAATGATCACATTGTTTGCTTACTTCAATGCCATACAATGTCAAATTTAGTTGGAAATGTGTTAGTTAACGTGCAGGTTAACAGATGTAAGCATTAAGCTTTTTTCTCTAAATGCACAAAAGCAGTACACTAATGGTCCATAATTTTACAAATTCAGTTGAATGTTTATTTAACACTAATCAGAGAACATGAAAATGCTAATTAATTTGTGCTCTGTTGCCCATTTATACAAATCATTTTCAAGGGGACTTGTAAGAAAATAAGCAAAGATCCATGTATAAAATGTGAAAACATTTGTGCTAAAGAATGCTGAAGTATGTTTCAACAATATTTTAAAAATTTTGAATTTAAGAAAAAGCTGTAAAATGACTAGAACTTGTGTTTGTATTAACTTTGACTTGTTAGCTTTCAAATAACTCATAACAGAATGCCTGAATGCAAAAATTCCAAGACCATTCTATCATAACATTTCTTATTCTACTGCATGTCATGAGTTTAAAAAAAAAGAAAAAAATATCAGTAATCTTCATTGGGAGATAATTTCACAGTTGACCTGTGATCAACCAAGAATAGTTTAAATAAATACTGAAACTCAAATTGTACTGGTGTCAATTCATTTAAATTGTTTCATAGGTCAGTGCTCTAGTTCCTGTTTTCTGCAATATCTACAAAATGGTTTAGTGCTTCCTTGAAAAAACACTGCCTTTTATGCTCCTTTTGTTTTTAAACTTTTAGTTTACCTAGTCATAATATAAACCATCTTGAGGTCACTACCAAATGTGAATCGGGTGATCTGTTCAACCCCACTTGCATTTAAACAAATGAATGCAGTTTGTTGCTTTGGTATTTTTAACTTTTTGTAGAAATTCATTAAGTAGGGTCACAAGTCATACTGAGTAAGTAGACTTGTGTTCTTAATTTTTGCCACTGTTTTGACCATCTTTTTGTACCTAAGCAGGAGCTATAGATTTTGGTTCTTTTGTCTTATATTGCCTCCTCTTAATAGTAGGCATCCAGTCTTTGGGCCATTGCTGTATGAACGCTGAGTTGGATTTGTTTTGGATATTTCTGTACCCAATGTATTGCTTATTTAACATGCAGTACTCAATGAGCAGAAGTATCCTCCAATCAAATGTTAAGAAGACTAAAGACATTGTCTTTTGTCTTTGTTTTTGGTGCTTACTCTAAACTTTGTTTCCTTGCTGTTGATGCCATCCCTACCACTGACAACCGGTTGAGATCCAGCCAGTCTGTTCACAGCCTTGATATCACATTTGCTCTTGAGATGAACTTGCAACCGTTTAGTTATGCCTTACTAAGACCACCTATTTCCACCTCCATAGCATTGTCCAAATTTGCACCAGTCTGAGCTCATCTATTGCTGAAAACTTCATGCATTCATAATTTTTAGGCTCAGCTATTCCAATACAGTTGCTGGTTGGTTTCCCCACATTCTACCCTATAAACTTGACATCATGCAAAAGTCTGCAAGTATCATTCCCCTACTCCCTCTCCTCACTGGCTGGGTTCCTGGTCAAGCAACACTTGATATTAAAATGATTGTCCTTCTTTTCAAAGTATGTTCTCTTTTGATCTCTGTTACCTGTTGCAGACCCCCAATTCTCCCAAAATATCGACATCTTCCAATTCTCGCTTCTTGTACACCCCCAATTTTAATTGCTCCAGTATAGGTGGCTGTGCCTCAATTTGCCTAGGCCTCAGGTTCTGGAATTCCCTTTGTGCTTGTCTACCTCCCTCTCCACCTTTAAGACACTTGTTCCTTTAAAGACTAATTTTTGGATCAGATTTTTGACTGAATATCTCCTGATTCTATTCCACGATTTGTTGATATTGCTCCCCTGAAGCATTTTTTTGTTCCTTCATTATATTAAGGGTGCTAAATAATTATGAATTATTTTCATGAATAATTAGCAACTCATTTGATGTATGACTGCTTATATTTAGCTTGCTTCAACTAATTTGTTGAAAGATCTGTGGAAGAGGTTTTAAAAAATAGATGCCAACATTTCACACTATTATTAGCACTTGCATGAAGCCAAAAGTTTTAACATTTTGCTTCACGGTGGTGTCTTGGCTAGCATTTATTGTTTGTCACTAATTGCTCTGGAAAAGGTGGTGGTGAGCTGACTGCCTGAACAGCTGCAGTCCTTTGGGGCCTACAGTGTGGAAACAGGCCTTTCAGCCCAACAGGTCCATGCTGATCTTCCGAAGAGCATCTGACCAAGACCGATTTTCCCCCTACCCTATTCCTGTATTTCCCATGGCTAACCCCCCTAGCCTGCACATCCCTGAACACTACAGGCAATTTAGCATAGCCAATTCACCGAACTTGCACATCTTTGGACTGTGGGAGGAAACCAGAGCGCTTGCAGAAACCCATGGGGGGAATGTGCAAACTGCACACAGACTGTTGCCCGAGGATGGAATTGAACCCGGGTCCCTGGCACTGTGAGGCAGCAGTGCTAACCACTGAGCCACCGTGCTGCCTTTTTGTTTTTTACAGTGTGGAACAGGCCATTCGGCCCATTTGAGTCCTCACTGATCGTCCAAAGAGTATCAGGACCCAGACTCAACGCCCTACCCTATCTCTGTAACCCTGCATTTCCCATGTCTAACCCACCTACCTAAACATCCCCGGGCACTACGGGCAATTTAGCATAGCCAATCCACCTACCCTGCACATCTTTGGACTGTGGGAGGAAACCAGTGCACCCAGAGGAAACCCACACGCGTGGGGAGAAAGTGCAAACTTTTCTGTTAGAAAGGAGATTTCAGTATTTTGTATCACTAAGTCAATGATTTGGCCCACTGTCTGAACCAGATGTTCCCTGGTGCATTATTTCTAATGCCAGCAACGACGGGATGTAGAGGAATTAGGCTTTTGCAGATGTTTGGATGAGCTCAAGTGTCGATATTGGGACCAGTGCTTTTTCCTGATCTGTATTAATGATTTGGATCTTTGGTGTACAGGAGATAATTTCAAAGTTTGCAGATAACAACATGAAATTTGGAAGACTTGTGAACTGAGGACTGTGTAGACCTGCCAATTTGATGGAATCGGTGGATAGGTGGCAGATGAGGTTCAATGCAGAGAATTGTGAGTTGATGCACTTGTTTGGAAAAACAATTAAAGACCATATAAAATAGGCATGCAGGAGCAGAGGGTCCTGGGTGTATGTTTGTGCAGATGATTGCAGGTAGAGGGAGCAGTTAGTAAAGTAGTGTTCTTCGCTTCATTAATAGGGACATAGAATGTAAAAGCAAGAAGGTGACAGTGATGCATGACTTTGTGAGCTAGAGTACTGTGTACAGTTCTGGGCACCACAAGACTGGCTGAATGGCCTCTGTTACTACATTTTATGGGTTGGACTTGTCCAGTTATTTGTGGACTATATGTATGTGGGCAATTTAGCCCATCATTCGTTGGGTAGATGCTAATGTTGTAGCTGTTCTGGAACAGCTTGGCTGGGGGCACAGCTTGTTCTGGAGCATATCTCCAGTGTGTATGCTGAAATATTTTCGAAGCCCGTAGCTGTTGCAATATTCAGTGCTTTCAGCCACTCTTTGGGTCATGTGGGGAGAATCAAGTTAACTGAAGACTGGCATCTGAGATTCTGGGGACCTCAATAGGAGGCTGATCATCCACGTGGCACTTCTGGTTGAAGATGGATGCAAATGCTTCAGTCCAGTATTTTGCATCGATATGCTGGGATCCTCCATCATTGAGGATGGGGATGTGTGTGGAGCTGCCGCCTCCTCTACGCAGACAAAGCTGTAGATTGATGAGGGCAAAGTCAAGTAAGTTCTTCCTCTTTGTTCCCTCACCACCTGTTCCAGACCCAGTCTAGAAGGTTTGGCTTTTAAGACTCAAACAATTCAGTCATTAGTTATGCTAATGAGCAACTCAGGATTCGAATTTATGCACCACTATCTAATTGCCTAATCGATTCCTGTAGCCATGTGCACCCACACCACTGGAGGGAAGAACACACCCTGGAATGTGCTGGTGATGTATAGGTTATAGTTTATAAGGCATAAATGAAAATGACTGTCAGGCTTTGTTTTCCTAATTTTGACATGAGCTCCCAGATAATACCAAGATTAACTGTGTAGGCCTGACAGGGCTCTGTTTGCCAATATCAGTTCCAATACCTAGGTCGATGCTGGCTAGTCAGTCAGGTTTTGTCCTTTTCTTTAGACTTTGTAGTAGTTTTGGTAAAATTGAATGGTTTGCTGGTCCATCTCAGAACACTTAAGAATCAACCACATTGCTGAGAGTTTGGACTTACCTGGTCTGGTCTACATGACAACAAATTTCTTTTCTGCAAAGACATGTGACCAGATGAGACTTTTTAAAATGACAGTCTATTGGTTACATGGTCACCATTCAACTAGTTTTTAATTCCAGATTTTATTGAATTCAAATTTTACCGTCTCTCTCAGATTTTAAACTGGGTCCCCAGAATATAAACTGGAGCGCTGTATTACTAGTCTAGTGACATTATCACTGCTGTTGTCTTTCTAAAGGGTTTTGAGCCCAAGTTCCTCAGTGGCTGATACTTCAGTGCAGTACAGAGAAGTGCTGCAGAATTGAGAATGCCATCTATTGAATGAAATATTAAAACAAAACCCTGTGTGCCTGAACAGACAGACATGAAAGAATCCGTGGTATTATAAAGAGAAGTGCAAATTTTGCACTGTGTTCTAGTCAACATTACTAAAACAGATTATCTGGCCATTTATCTCAATTTGTTTATGGAGCCTTGCTGTCTGAGAATTGATTGTTTGCCTATGGCAACATCAAGATAGTCATTGACTGTGGTGTGTTTTGGATGCACTGAGATTTTCAAATGCATCACTAGATTAGTAATTGGTCCATCTGCAACTCCTTCCTCTAAACTGAAAATCTTGAGCAAGATTCCGTCATGTTTTGAAACCTATATTGAGGTAAGATTATTTCTTAATTTTTTGAAACTCTATTGCAAACTAAATTAGCATTGATGAAATCTTAACAACTACCCAGACTGCACAAGCTCAAATTTAAAATTTTAATGACAAGTGGTAGTCTCCCATTTTCTTTCTCCTCATTTTTACTCTTGCACAGTTTATCAAAAATAGAATTAAACAATTTAATCTGTTTTTAGATTTAGTTTAAGCCTATTCAACTTGGGGTGGAAAAACCCCCCACTAAATTCATGATTTTCCACAAGTTAAAGTTGCAATGCTGATAAATAGTGGAAACATTTTAATTGTTTTTCATGCAAAATTCCAGCGATTATTCTAGTTTCACAGTTGTAAATGGGAAAAGTTTCTTTTTTGAGCTGCTGAAGATATTATTATAGGTGTGTAGTAGAACAGTGCATTGTCTAAGTAATCAGCATTTATCATTTCTAATTGCCTTTTCAGGGGGCATTAAGATTCAATCACGTTCCTTTGGGCCTACAGTCACATTGAGGCCAGACTGGTAAGAACTGTAAATTTTTTCCCCCAAAAGACATTAATGAACTAAATGAGTTTATAAACAATAATAGTAACCACCGTTACTGTGGGCGGCACGCTGCCTCACAGTGCCAAGGACCTGGGTCCAATTCCACCCTTGGGTGACTGTCTGTGTGGAGTTTGCACATCTGTCCGTGTCTGCGTGGGTTTCCTCCTGGTGCTCCAGTTCCCTCCCACAGTCCAAAGGTGTGCAGGTTAGGTGGATTGGTCATGCTCAATTGCCCATAGTGTTCAGGAATGTGTAGATTAGGTTGGTTATAGGGGGATGGGTCTGGATGGGAGGCTCTGCAGGTCAGTGTGGACTTGTTGGGCCGAAGGGCCTGTAGGGATTTGATGAAGATGATGAGACCAGCTTATTTTAAACTCCAGAGTTATTAATTAAACTTAAATGTGACCAGGTGACTTGTCCATTAACCTGGGCCTCAGGATTACTAACCCAGTGACATTACTACAATGAGACCATTTTCCCCCAACTGAAAGGCAACAGAAATTACTGAATTACGATTGTAAGACATAGAGACAGAATAGGCTATTTTCTCATCAAGTCTGTTCCACCATTCAATGAGATGACAGCTAATCTAATTATCCTCAACTCCACTTTTGTGCCTTTTCCCCATAAACTTTGATTTTCTTACCGATTTAAAAATCTGCCTATCTCAGCATTGAATATGTTTAATGATACAGCCTCAACAATACTGTTACTTTTGATGAATAATAAAGTGGCTTGGATGAAAACTTGAAGGTGCTGGTGTTCCCATTCATGTGCCCTTGTCCTTCTAGATGGAAGTTGTTGTAGGTTTGGCGAAGGAGCCTTGGTGAATTTATGTAGTGCATCTTTTAGATGGTAGACATTGCTGCTAAAAGGGATTGAATGTTTATAGATGTGATGTCAGTCAAGCAGGCTGCTTAGTCCTGGATGGTGTCAAGCTTCTTGAACATTGTTGGAGATGCACTCATGCAAGCAAGTGCAGAGTATTCCATCATACTCGTGACTTGTGGATAGTGGACAGGTTTTGGGGAGTCAGGAGGTGAATAATTGCTGCAGAATTCCTAGCCTTTCAGTCTAGTTCAATTTCTGGTCAATGGTAACTCCTGGGGTGTTGATAGTGAGAGATTCAGTGATTGTTTGCCCTTTAATATCAAAGGGTGGTGGTTAGGTTGTGTCTTATTAGAGATGGTCATTGCCTGGCATTTGTATGGCACAAATGTTACTTGCCACTCTTCAGCCTAAGCCTGGATATTGTCCAGGTCTTGCTGCATTGGAAAGTGTACTGCTTCAACATATCAGGAGTCTCGAATGGTGATGAACATTGCACGTTCATTGGTGAACATCACCGCTTTTGACGTATACAATGGAGAGAAGGTTATTGATGAACCTTGGACACAACCCTGAGGAACTCCTGCGGAGGCGTCCTTATGTTGAGATGACTGAACTCCAACAAACACAATTTTCCTTTTGTGCCACGTATATCGCCAGCCAATGGATAATTTTTCCCTCTATTCCCATTGACTCCAGTTTTGGTTGAGCTCCTTGATATCAAGGGCTGTCACTCTCACCTCACCTCTGGAATTCAACTCTTTTGTCCATGTTTGAACCAAGGCTGTAATGAGGTCAGGAGCTGAGTGGCCCTGGTGGAACCCAAACTGGGTGCCCTTGAGTTTGTTATTGCTGATCAATTTGATAGCACTGTTGATGACACCTTCCATCTCTTGACGAATGGGCGGTGATTGGCTAGGAGACAGTAAGGACTGCAGATACTGTAAACCAGAGTCTATAATATTAGGCTAGAAAAGCATAGCAGGTCAGACAGCATCCGAGGAGCAGGTAAGTCAACATTTCGGGCCAAAACCCTTTGCCAGGACTAGTAACTGGCTAGGTTGGTTTGGCCTGCTTTTGATGTACAGGATGTACCATTGTAATTGTCATGTAGATCCCAGTATTCTAGCTTACTAGAATGGTTTGACCTTGTTGATGTCATTGTAGAGGTATTCTCTTTGTAAATAGTTTCTTATCTGGTGTGCTTATCTTCTTTGAGTCCACATGGAAAGCAATTAGATTTCCCTTGCAATATGAACCTTACTTTTTTAATCAACATCTCAAATTATTTTGCTAAACTTTCAATGAACCTGCTCTCAAAAAAATGACTGCAGCCCAATGGTATCAATGTGGATTTCACAAGCTTCAAAATCTCCCCTCCCCCTACCGCATCCCAAAACCAGTCCAGCTCGTCCCTGCCTCCCTAACCTGTTCTTCCTCCCACCTATCCCCTCCTCCCACCTCAAGCCGCACCCCCATCTCCTACCTACTAACCTCATCCCGTCCCCTTGACCTGTCCGTCCTCCCTGGACTGACCTATCCCCTCCCCAACTCCCCACCTACACTCACCTTTACTGGCTCCATCCCCGCCTCTTCGACCTGTTTGTTTCCTCTCCTCTATCCATCTTCTATCCGCCTCCCACTCTCTCCCTATTTATTTCAGAACCCCCTTCCCCTCCCCCATTTCTGATGAAGGGTCTAGGCCCGAAACGTCAGCCTTTCTGCTCCTATGATGCTGCTTGGCCTGCTGTGTTCATCCAGCTCTGCACCTTGTTGTCTCAGATTCTCCAGCATCTGCAGTTCTGCTATCTCTGATTCAACAAAATGACTGCAGTGTCTGGTATGATCTGCCTGGCCTCTGCTCTTACACTAGAAAGAGAAAGTAAAAAATCTGACATCAAGGCTAACGCTTATACTTGGGCAGTGGCAGGTTTAAAAGTTCAACTGAAATTCATGTAACTCCTCTCTATTTTTTTTTGCAGGTGATAACATGATCTACAATTATATACCATTTGTATATGCATTTAAAACAGTAACTAATACTTTGCTACTTAATAGAAGTATTACCAAACATTTGACAGTCATCCACGTAAGGAGAAATCAGGGCAGATGACCATATATTTGGTGAAAATGCTAAGTTTTGAGGGTTTAAAGGAGAGAAGTGTACAGGAGTTTGTGGAGGAAGTTTGAGAGCTTAGGGCTCAGGTAGAAGAAGACATTGCTGCCAGTGATACATCTGTTCAAATCGGGAAGTACAAGTTATCGTAATTGAGGGAGCCCAAGATCTTGAAGGGTTGTAAAATTCGAAGAATTACAGAGATGAGCAGGGTAGATGCATGGAACAATTTGAACCATTTTGTCCACTGTCCCCTACTAAGCACAAGGGGTAAGAAACCTGTTTTTAACTGTTCTACAAAAAAAACCCCACCATAGTTGATGTCTTTGTATCTCAGTAGTTTAGAACTGATTTACCGATTTAGGTACAGGTCCACTGAGCATAATTGCTAGCCTGTTTCCTTTTAACTTACAGGCCAATGTTTTCTGCCCTGTTTCTGTGATTAGTAACATCAGCTTATAAAACTTATTCTGCATGTGTGCTGGAATGTTGTGCTTTTCCAGGTGTGATGAGTTGGAAAAGTCTGCTTTGGAGTGAATAAACAGGATTATATTCTGAATATTTCTTTATCATAGGAATTTGGGCCTGACTTGTGTTTAAAATGTAATATTTTAAAAGCTTAAGCAGAAAAGCAACAGAATTCACATTAGTGCACAAGAAATAAGCAGAGGAATCAACAATTCAGTCCTTGAAGTCTGCTCTGCTATTCAGTGAGACCATATGTGGTTCTTCCTGCAACACCAGTCTCCTGTACTACCCCTGTATCCCTTGATGGTCTTAACAGATAGATATCTGTCCATCTTTGGCTTGAATGTACTGAATACTGAGCTTCAACTACCCTCTGGTGCAGGGAATTCTACCAATTCAGCACCCTTTGAGTGAAGATGTTTCTCCTCATTTCAGTCCATGGCCTGCCCCTTTCTCTGTCCCTGACTGTGTTCCTTGGTTTTAAGCACCCTAGCCATGGGAAACATCCTGCACTTCACTAATTCTTGTTTATATGTTTGAATGGGATCACCTCTGATTCTAAACTCCAGAGAATATAGGGACAATCTACTTGGTATTGTTCTAAGAGGATATACTTCTTCCCAGGAATTAGTTAACCCTTTTGAATTTGCGCTATGCTAAGTATGTTTTGGATCAGACTAAGGAGCAGTGCTCTGAAAGCTTGTGACTTCAAATAAACCTGTTGGATGATAACCTGGTGTCATGTGATTTCTGACTTTGTCCATCCCTGTCAAACACTGGCACCTCTACATCATGGTTAAAAAATAAAGTGCTGGAGAAGTAAATTATCCTTAAATTATTTCAGTTGGTCAAAGGTTGGTTGGAGTTATTTGTGCTTATTACCTCATTAAGCATCTTTCTCCTTGATTTTTGAACTACCTTTCCTAGTTATTTTTAAATGAAACAAAATAAAATGAATGAACTATGTCTTTTTAAGCAAAGAGCAGGTATTACTGTTTTCCGAGAAACTGCTTTCCACCAACCCCTGGAGTTTTCAAAGCAAATATTGGCTAAAGATTTTTGTTTCCTTTTAAATTTTAATTAGAGTCATAGAATCATACACAGCACAGAAACAGACCCTTCAGTCCAACTCATCCGTGCCGACCAAGTATCCTAAACTCAATAACACGGTAGCTCAGTGCTTAGCACAGCTGCCTCACAGCGCCAGGGAACTGGGTTTGATTCCACCCTCGGGCGCCTGTCTGTGTGGAGTTTGTGCATTCTCTCCGGGTCTGCGTCTGCTGAATTGGTAGAATTCCCTGCACCAGAGGGTAGTTTAAGCTCCGTATTCAGCACATTCAAGCCGAAGATGGACAGATATCTATCTGTTAAGACCATCAAGTGCTCCGGTTTCCTCCCACAGTCCAAAGATATGCAGGTTAGGTGGATTGGCCATGCTAAATTGCTTGTAGAGACCAGGGGTGTGTAGGTTAGATAGATTAGGCATAGGAACTACTGGCTTACAGCGGAAAGGTAGGGGGGTGGGTCTGGGTGGGATGGTGTGGACTTGTTGGGCTGATTGGCCTGTTTCCACACTGTAGGGATTAAAAAAAATGTCCCATTTGCCTGTGTTTAGCCCATATCTCTCTAAACCTTTCTTATTCATGTACTTGTCCAAATGGCTTTTAAATGTTGTAATTATATCCACCTCTACCACCTCTGGCAGCTCATTTTAGGTATAACTCTGATCTTTCAACAAAAACGATGTCATAATCATTAACGATTTATTAGAAAGAAGAAATGTTTGTGCGCCATAAGCTAAGTGTGAAAATTACTTAGCAAGAAAGCTCGAGTTTTATTGTGGGGAAAAATAGATGGAGATAAGTCCCACCACCTGGCTTTTTAAAAAGTTTATTTGTAACTAACTCAAGTAAACATTTCTGTCACAAGCGATACATGTACTCAGAATGAAGTTGATTATGATCCTCACCTTATCTCAGTTTCAATTCCACACCCATATTTTATTCCCTGCATTATAAAACAATAACTTGTGGAATTAAAACCAGATATAGTTTGGACTACGAGTCTGACGTTTCTCACCAGTAGACACAATTTCAGCTGTGTGCAAGTGATAGTACATTGATACCCAAAGTATTTCCTTATTATGCACAATCTTACATTTTTGTTCGCTGCACAAAGTTACTCGTGATGTTTAGCTTGAATCAAATTCTGCTTTTTTACACAATATTTCTACTCCAAAGAATGTAAAAAGATTCTAAACAACTAGTAAACACAAGGTATGATGAGCTTCAGTTTTAGCCTGAAGCCTGGGCAGAGTTGAACATCGATTACCTGCTGAACACTAGCTTTAACCTTGTTTACTTCTGACTCTGGCAAACAGAGGGCAGTGTTTCAAAACCTTCTCCATGCAGTGCGTCATTCATAGATGTCATCCAAACCAAATCCATTTTCCCTGAAGCACATTCTCGGTAGATATCTCATGCTGTACTTGGGTTGCTCATGTGAATAGAATTACTCTCAACAGAATGGGTGGGAACACTTCAGCATATCTGAGGCAAGTTGTGAAATGCTCAGAATCCAGTCATTTTTTAAATGGCCTCCTGTGTTTTAATCATTTGATGATTCCCCATAATTTTAAAATTACCCAATTGCCCTAAGTCAGAAAAATCACCTAAAATTATATTGTGGCAATGAAAGATTTGAACATGAAGGACAGGGCAGGTTCATTCTGTGTCTCAAATGGAGCTGTATCTCGCTAATCAGGCTACAAAGTCGAAACCTTGGCATCTTCAATTCAAAGTCAACTGTGCACTAATTGGTAAAAATGGCTGGGACCACATGCAGAGTTGGCGAAGTAAGTTATTGTTATTCTCTTTGGCAGCACGGTATGTTTTTTGAATGTGAAGCTCTGCTAGGGACATTTATATTGATCATCCATCCACTAATTTGTAATGCCACCCATGTAACATCAAATCAAATTGCAAAAAACAAATTTCAATGAAATTTTGAGATCTTTTAAACTATAAGATTGGGCATTATGGAAATTATTGGGGAGAGGATTTAATTATGTTGCAGGGGCAAGGAAGGTGATGACGTTTTCCCTGTGTGGGAGTAGGAAGCACAGAGGGCAGAGAAGGTTAGTAGTTTGGGAAGATGAAGTGGGTAAGAGCACTGAGTGGACATGATGCACGCACCAGTGGGAGTTGCAGTCCATGAGTTTTGGTGAGAGGCACGTACAGTGGCAGAGTTAGAGTGAGTGCTGGCCTTGTGAGTGAGGTAGCCGAGTGAAAGTGGTGGGGAAGTCAGTGAGCGACATTGAGAGGGTATGGACACTGGTGGAATGGACAAATGTGGGCTAATGTAATTTAATACAGAACAGTGTAAAGTGACACATTTTGATAAGGATAACAAGGGCTAACATATTCTCAAGAATATGCTTGTAAGAGGGGTGCAGGAAACAGAGACCTGGAAGTACAAGTGCTGAAATAATTAAAGGACAGATTGTGAAAGTGGTTAAAACTGGTTTGATCTTCACTGGGATATTGTGTTGAATGCTGGATACCATTCTTTAAGAAGAATATGATAGTAATGGAGAGAATGCAGAACTCCTCAGCGAAGTGAAGGTTGAGAGAATATTTAGTAGCAGCATGTAGTTTCAAACGTATCTAGGCAGAATAGATAACAATCTGCTCCCATTGTTGGAAGGGTTACGGACTGGAGAACAGCTCAGCGTATGGCGCATTCAAAAGTGAAATGGATAATCATCCAAACAGAAAATTTGTGGGGAAATTGACAGGAGAGTAGGGTTATCTAGCAGACAGCCAGCACAAAAACAAAGGGCTAAATGGCCTGTGTTTTAATCATTCGATGATTCCCCATAATTTTAAAATTACCCAATTGCCCTAAGTCAGAAAAATCACTTAAAATTATATTGTGGCAATGAAAGATTTGAACAAACTATTTTCCAAGTTGACTTTCAATCCCAAACAATTTGGTTTCAAAGTCATACATTTTTGATCATAATCCAGAAATGATAACAATAGGGATATGCTTTAATATGCAGTGAAGTATGGATTTAGTCATGAAATGTTTTAGGTCAAGCAGGGGTTGATCCCCCCCTCTGAGAAACAAAACTGAAACACCCAAAGAGGAGGACCTCACCCTATAATTTGTTAAAAGGAGTGTGAAAAGGTGAGTAACCTGTCTTTCAGCAACTTCTAGTGGTTAAGTCAAATAAGCCCCTGACATTATTTATCTAACTCTAACAGTGAGCAAATTAACTAAATTGTTAACAAACCTTCTAACTACTAAGTATTCCTAAATAACATATGGAAACACGCCATTTGGCCCAACAAGTCCACACCACCCCTCTGAAGAGCATCCTACCCAAACTCATTCTCCTACCCTTGTATTTCCCATGTGTAACCCACCTAACCGAAATGTCCCTGGGCACTATGGGCAACTTAGCATGGCCAATCCACCTACGCTGCACATCTTTGGACTGTGGGAGGAAACCAGAGCACCTGGAGGAAATCCATGCAGACGTGGGGAGAATGTGCAAACTCCACACAGACAGTCACCCGAGGGCGGAAATGAACCCGGGTCCCTGGTGCTGTGAGAATATCCTCCCTAAATACAGCCCTTATGCCATCCCTAATCAAAAATGCCACTCCCTCTTCTCTCTTGCCCATCTTTCGATCCTTCCTATAGCATCTATACCCCGAACATTAAGCTGCCAGTCCTGTACATCCCTGAGCGACATTTCTGTAATTGCTATGATATGCCAGTCCCATGTTCCTAAGCATGCCCTGAGTTCATGTGCCTTACCTGTTAGGCATCTTGCATTGAAATAAATGCAGTTTAATTTATCAGTCCCACCTTGTTCTCTACTTTGTTCCTGTCTGTTTGACTTCATTTTTTTTCCCCAACTGTACCAGTCTCAGACTGATCTCTTTCCTCACCTATCTCCTTTGGTCTGCCCCCAGCTCCCTTACTAGTTTAAATCCTTCCGAGCAGCTCTAGCAAATCTCTCCACTAGTATATTAGTTCTCTTCCAATTTAGGTGCAATCCATCTTTCTTATCCAGGTCCTTCCTACCCTAGAAGACATTTCAATGATCCAAAAATGCGAATCCTTTTCCCCTGCACCAGCTCCTCAGCCACACATTCATCTGTTCTATCCTCCTATTCCTATCCTTGCCAGTTTGTG
This sequence comes from Rhincodon typus, assembly GCF_021869965.1. NCBI lineage: Eukaryota > Metazoa > Chordata > Chondrichthyes > Orectolobiformes > Rhincodontidae > Rhincodon > Rhincodon typus. Next base: position 42,685,374 of record NC_063333.1, on the reverse strand, counting down.
GCACCGGGGGTAATCCAGACATTAGTACCCTCGAGGACCTACTTCTAAATTCCTGCCAAACTTCCTATATTCTCTCCTCAGAATCTCATCCTTTTCACTTCCTTTGTCATTAGTTCCAATGTGTACAATGACTTCCTGCTGGTTGCACTCCCCTTTGAGAATATTCTGCACTCTCTGCAAGATATGTTTGATCATGGCTCCAAGGAGGCAATGCACCATTCTAATGTCTTGCTGTCAGCTGCAGAATCGTTTGTCTGTGCCTCTGTAGTGAGTCCTCTATCACAATCAATCGCTTGGAACCTGGCTTATCCCCGGTACATTACAGCCAGTCTCAGTATCAGAAACCTGGTTGTCAGTGCTACATTCCTCTGAGAGTCCATCACCCCCTACATTTTCCGAACAGTATACATATTTGAAATGGGGATAGCCATAGGAGACTCCTGCACTATCGGCCACCCTATCCTAGATTTCCTGGAGTTAACCCATCTACCCGACTGTATCTTTGGTTTATCTCCCTCCCTGCAACTGCCATCCATCACACCGCCTGGCTCCTGTAAATTCCTCATTTCCCCTAACTGCTGCTCTAACCAAACCATGTGATCCAATAGGATTTGCAACCAAACACACTTCCTGCAGACGAAATCATCAGTAACATGGAAACTCTCCCTAATCTCCCACATCCAACAGGAAGAGCACATCACTCTACTAAAGGCCATCTTTGCACCTTAACAATCTACAGACCCAGAAAAGCACAGTCTGATTGCTTGTAAAAACGCTGCTCCAGGCCAGCTTAGTACCTATGTTTTTATACTTTTAAAGTTTTATCAAGAGACAGATCTAAATAATAACATAATTAAAAAAAAAGTCTACTCACAGTTGTAGATTTACGTAAGAAAACCAGTATGGTTACACTTTTTAAAAAGCCACTTAGCTGTTCCCCTGCTGTGAGCTTCTGGAAGGTCAGCTACGATTTTCACTGTTTATTTGGTTTTCTTGGAAGGAACCCCCATGTCCAGAGATGCTTGAAAACAGACAGCAAAGGCAGCAGCTGTACGGGTTATTGCTGGTTCAGACTGCAGTGTAGGTTTCTTCCTCTATTTGAATCGCTGCCCATGTGGTCACTATCTTTTGTCTATCTTCCTCCATTTTGTAGAGATATTTTTTTCACAAAGTTCCAAAACAATGCAACAGCTTATAAAACGGTAATTACTGCTCCTAGAATTTGAGGAGATCAGCTCCAACACTGAAACACCTCAAAAAAGAAGCAGCTCTTACAGCCACAATTTCTTTTGCATCTTCCATCTTGGATTATGCAGAATCCATGTTCACATTTTGAACACACTCTTGAAATCATTATTCATTGAAGTATTGTGTCTATGGAACACCTAACAAATTGCTATTTATTTATGAGAATGGGGAACTCTATCTTTGTTGGAAACTTGTTTATCAACTTTTCTGACCCTTGATATCAGGTTATCATTTTATTTTCCTGAACACTATGGTGTCAAAAGCTGTTTATCTTTAAAACAATTATTTGCATGGTACATAATTCAAAAAGTTAGCATGTTACTATGAACCTTTCAAAGACTAGCTGGCAGTTTAAGTTGTCCAATAACCTTTTTATGATGCAGAAAATGACATTCTCAGGTCAAGGGACAATAAAAATCTATATTTAGCCTGTAACTGTCATAGTCTTAAGCAGATAAACCTAATGCAGACTATGAAGAAGGAGTAAAAATAGTTTGCATTCATTACAGCTGAGTGGAGTTCACAACAAAAAAATGATTTCAGGAACAAAAATTAAGTTTTTTGTATTTGAAGTCCTGCAGTTTGTTGCTCTGTGTGTTCCCACAATTGTGGTTGCAGAGCAGTTTGCCTCCATTTTCATGGAAAGAAGTAAACCTGTGGATTTTAAATCATATCAACTCATATTGGCCTGTTCAGTGGCTTACGTGGCATGTGTGTCTTTGATCATTTGGGTTCCAGTGAAGTTTCTGATGTTCAAGAAGCGCATTCTGTCTGAAATGAAAGAATGGTAAGTGTTTGGCATTACTGTATTCAAAATGTATGGCACACAATTTTAGAAAATATTTGGTATTTATTGCCTTATCCATTCCACAAATAATAATCAAAGGCAAATTCACAGATGACTCACCATATGACTCTCGTCAACATATTTTGTTTTCTCTGAAATGCTTGCTAGCCAAACGAATGGGAAATCTTATAGACTTTCATTTCTGGATATAGGTTTAAATCCACAATGACGGGATACATGTTTTATTTTTCTGCTCACTATTAAACTAACTTAGCTCGTGTTCTTACCTCCGTTCTGAGTTGAGTGTATAACAATAGTTTAATACGAAATTGAAAGTTTTTAATTGTGCAGCACTTTTTTCTGCACCACTGAAGATGTTTATTTTGCTGTTGAGGTTATTATTTAGGTTTGTTGTTTGCAAGAGACAAGATAAATTTTAATGTATGACTTCACCACATAATCACTGTCTTAGAATGTTCCATCTTGACATTAACTAAGAAGACAATGTTCTTTGCTGTTTTAATTATGGACTTTTTTTTTACCATTTAAGTCATCCAGCTTGACACTAAACTTTAAATTATGGGTCTGTGTTAAATTCTGAGTTGTTCAATGGAAAGCTGGCACTTCATTTAATTTTCTGTAAGAAAATTGGCTGCCATGTTGTCACATATCTATAGTTAATGCAATTTAACAGTGGAGTGCTTCAAAAAAATGTAAGAATGTGATTAAGTCATTAAGGAATTAATTTTTTTTAAAAAAAACTTTCCTTTTTATTGAAATAAATTTAAAAAACATAAGTTTACAATTTTGAAAGTAAGGCCTGTTGCTCCTTGTTCAAGTATAATAATTAAATAGTACAATGAAGCTTGCAGTGTCAAGTATGTATTATGTAACAATTTTTTTTTAGTTTATCTGCATGCCACATTAGCATTTCAGAAAGTTTAGGCTGATGAATTTATAAGCTCTGTTGTGAGAACATTTTTGTTCAATTTTATTAAAATTGCTATTCTACGTTTTTGCAGCAACTGGTCAATAAAATTTGTTGAATAATTATCTGATAGTAACTGTGCCATTGTGATATACCAGGAGTAGTAATATTTTTCAGAGGCTTTTATATTTATGTTTCAGGCAACCAGCCTTGCTCATGCATCTGATTTTCACCACGCTACCTTGCTTTGGGTTTATAATTGCCGGTTCTCAGGTAATGGATTCTAAATTGTTCTCATTATATTGCACTGTTATCTAGAATTCAACCCTTTTCAAGAAATATATAGCAAACACAGGAATTGCTGGAGAAAATCAGCAAGCCCGGCAGCATCTGTGGAGAGAAAGCAATTAATGTTTCAAGTCCAAGTTCTTCAGAACCTTTAAAGTTTTTGAGAAGATTTGTAGCTTGGGTTGTGGATGAGGTTGTAGGCTTGCTCGGCGAGCCGGCGTATTTGATTGCAGATGTTTCATCACCCTGCTGGGTAATATCGTCCGTGCACCTCTGGTGAAGCATTGGTGTTCTGCCCCACTTGTTATTTATGTGCCTCGGTTTGCTGGGGTGGTTGGCATTACTTCCGGTTCCGTTTCTCAGTGGTTTGTACATCGGGTCCAGTTCAATGTATTTGTTGATGGAGCTCCAGTTGAAATGCCAGGCCTTCAGGATGTCCCCGGCATGTCTCTGTTTAGCTTGTGCTATTATGGATGTGTTGTCCCAGTCAAATTTGTGTCCTTATTTGTCAGTGTGTATTGAGACCAGTGAGAATTGGTCATGTCTCTTGGTGGTTAGTTGGTGTTCATGTATCCTTATTGTCAGTTTTCTTCCAGTTTGGCCTATGTAATGTTTCTCACAGTCCTTGCATGGTAGTTTGTATATTACGTTAGTTTTATTGGTTGTGGGTATGGGATCCTTTACGTTCGTCAGTAGCTGTTGCAGGGTTGTTGTTGGTTTGTGGGCTACCCTGATACCTAGGGGTCTGAGTAGTCTTGTGGTTATCTCTGACATGCCTCTGATGTATGGTAGGGTGACTAGTGTGTCTGGCTGTGTTGTGCTTTGTTGTGGTCTGTCAAGGAGGTAACGGCAGATTGTGCTTTTTGGGTATCCATTTGTTTTAAAAACTCCATATATGTGCTCCTGTTCTGCTTTGCACAATAACGGATTGCTGTAGTGTGTTGTGGCCCATTTGAATAATGCCCTGATGCAGCTACGTTTATGGCTGTTGGGTAGTTGCTGGAGTAATTAAGTATCTAGTCCGTATGTGTGGTCTTTCTATATGTGCTATTCTGGAGTTCCCTGTTGTTCTTATGTGTCATTTCCCATGGGAAATGACTAGGAAGGGTAGTCGGTTATTGTTTTCTTCCTTCGTGAATCTTATTCCGGTGAGGATGTTGTTTATGTGTTGATGGGTGTCTTCTTGTCTTGTGCATTTGATAATCATGAAGGTGTCATCTACATAGCGGACCCAGAGTTTGGGTTGCATAATGGCAAGCGCTGTTCATTCTAACCTTTGCTTTACCGCTTCTGCAATCAGTCCTGATATTGGGGATCCCATTGGTGTTCCATTGAATATATGGTTGTTGAAGATGAAGTGGGTTGTGAAGCACAGATCCAGCAGTTTCAGGGTGCTGTCCTTGTTGATGCTGTTAGCGTCATGAGGTGCCTGATTTCCTGATTCGTCCAGCAGTGTGGCAATTGTCTCTTTAACTAGGTCGATGTTTATGGATGTAAATAGTGCTGTTACATCGAAGGATATCATTACCTCATCGTCTTCTTCTACTCTGGTGTCCTTGACGATATTGAGGAATTCTTGGGAGGAGTGGATGGAGTGGATAGTGTTGTCAACTAAGTATTTCAGTTTCCGTTGTAGTTGTTTGGCTAGTCTATATGCTGGTGTGCCTGGTAGTGAGACAATGGGTCTGAGGGGGACCCCTGGCTTGTGTACCTTGGGGAACCGGAAGTGATGCCAACCATCCCAGCAAACTGAGGCGTATAAATAACAAGCAGAACAGAACACCAGCACTTGACCGGAGGCGCACTGACGATGTTACCTAGCAGGGTGGCGAAACATCTGCAAACAAACACACCGGCTCAGCGAGCAAGTCTACAACCTCATCTTCAGAACCTTTCTCTGAGACCCTTCTCACAAGCAGTTCTGAAGAAGGGTTACAGGACTTGAAACATTAACTTGCTGTTTTTTTTTTCCAGCAATTTTGTTTCTGTTTCAGATTTCCATACAGCAGCTAATGTTCTTTTTTTTATTTTAAGAAATATAATGTTTTGCCATCATTGGTGATGTAATACCCAGTGGTAATCACATATTCGTTAAATTATTGTTGTGAAATCATAATATGATGTGACAATACACAATTACAAGGAATCATTTGTTTGATTTCCTATAATTTGAGTTACTGAACTACTGAAAATCAAATCATCGGCAAAATCAGCCTACAGAATTCATGGATGACCTCTTACTCTGCCATTTTATCAGTTCAGATGATACTTGAGGTACATCCTGTTGAATGATAAGTGAATTCATTACTGTGCTAACTGTTGCCTCCAAGGTATTTGGGTTACTTTAAGGGGGACTAGTTGCAGTGAAGGCAATTCACTAGATTGTTCGTAGAGATGAGGAGCTTGTCTTATGAAGAGGGATTTAGTAGTTTAGGCTTGTATTGTCTGGCTTTTAGAAGAATGAGAGGAGATCTAATTTTGGCATAGAAAATGCTAAAGGGGATTGACAAATTAGATAGAGACGATGTTTCCTAAGGTCGGGCAGTCTAGAACAAGAGGCCTAGTTTTAGGATAAGGGTTAGCAGACTTAATACAGAGATAAAGAGAAATTACTTCTCTCAAAGGGCCATGAATCTGTAGAATTCACTATGCCAGTGTGTGGTGGATGCTGGGACACTGAGTAAATTTAAAGAGGAGATAGACATATTTTTAAGTAGTAATGGGTTGAAGGGTGGTGGAAAGTGGACAGGAAAGTGAAGTTGAGGTCAACATAAGATCAGCCATAAAAGTGTCAAATGGCAGAGCAGGCTCAAGAAGCTCAATTGCTTAGTATAACTAACTTTGTGACCAGCTGGGGGCTTGGGCAAATGAAGAAGGGGAGCCAGTTTGTTCTTTTTCACTCAGGATCCTTATGGTTTGGGGATACCCTGTCTTGATCTGTCACAAATTGGGGAACCCCATCTGGGGTTTGGTTGTGACACAAGAACACTAAATTTCAGTGGGAAAATCTCTTTTCTTTGTTCATGCCACACTCTATTTCTTCTTCTGATCAAAGATGGCAATGTTTAGCTTATTCCAGATACTACAAGCCAGTGAAATAGGAAAACAGAGCAGATGAATCCATGGTTGGAGAGATCGTACCCCAGAGAGTGTGAGTTTCCAGAGACATTTGATTCAGTCCTGGAGGACATGCAACTTGACTAGGCCAGATAGATTGTACGTTGCAAAACACAGTGGGGTGATATGATACTTTAAACTGTTCCCAATAGCGTTAACTTGCCAGGGGTTTGGGAAACAGGAAGCAAAGTGAGAGTAAAACCAAGGAGTACAGAGATTTAGGACAATAAAATTGAAGTAAACTAGTAAAAAAGAAAAGTCTTAAGAGGGGTCAAAGTAACAGTAAGAGAGAATGGGATAAGTGCAAATTAAACTTGTTTGACAGATATGTTTAATTTTGGCAAATAAAGTTGGTAAGCTGTAGGTGCAGATCATAAGATGGAAATAATAATGTTGTAGCAACACTGGAGATTCATCTCAAGGAAGAGCAGGACCAGGTCCTAAATATTCATGGATACAAGGTATTCATGAACAATAGGGAAGAGAAGAATGGAAGATGACAGTAGTAATGATATTGGTGAATATTATAACAGTTGGGGTAGGGCAAAGGGAGAGAGCGTATTCAAGAGAATTTTCTACATCGGTATGTTTCCAGTCTAACGAGGAAGGAGGCATTTATGGATCTGGTTCTGGGGAATCAAGTGGATCAAGTGTCAGTAAGGGAATGCTGATTTCCTTTTTCCTCTCTGACATCTGTTTTTACCTTGTGTTTACATAACTGCAGGAGATTCTGATATGTTAACAGTGAAAAAGGATGAGAGTAACCTGGTTGATGTGGTGAATATGGACTTTCAAAGGGCATTTGACCAAATAAAATGTCACATTATAGAATATCAGCAAAATTAAAGATACAGTAGCAACTGATATGAAATTATAATATGAACTTATGAATTTTAAATTGTATAACAGAGAACTTTGAGAACTGGTGAGCATTTGTTTTTGGACTGGAGGATGGGATGTTGTAGGCTTTCCCAGGGAATGATGTTATGGCTTCTGTTTTTGTCAGTGACCTATGTTTGTGTATGTGACAAATTCAGTTTTTGTGGATGGCTCACAACTCAGAAGCGCTGGGACTTGATCAGAATAATGACTATTTCTAAAGGACGTAGACAAACTGAGGGAAGGGATAGACATTTGGCAGATGAAATTTACTGGAGAGAAATGTGAAATTATTCTTGTTGATTGGGAGAATAAGAAGAGGTTATAGAAATAAAAGTTACAATTCTAAAGCAAGACCAAAGGTACCTGCCCAAGTCATAGATGGTAGCAAGGCAAGTTACGAAAGCATTAGGAATCTTGAGTTTTCTAAATAAAGGAATAGAATACAAAAGCAAAGAAGGTATGATTAATATGTTTAAAACACTGGTCTGGCCTCAAATGGAGTATTACGTCCAGTTCCTGAAAGGTTTACCACTTCGAGGAAGATTAAGAGACATTGAAGTTACTAATTTATAATATGATATGCAATATTATCATGACTATATTTGTTATTACATTGCTTTGCGTTGAGCCATAGAGACAAAATATTACCGGTTTCAACTCTGATCTGTTCTAGTCTCATCTTGATCAATAAAGCTGTTAAAATTAGGAACTGGGAACAGAGAGTGGAATTAACAAGGGTCTTACTCCTGGATGTTATCTGATGATGACACAATCATGCTTGACTGGACAGAGGTGCACCACCAGTTTTGACGAGATATCAGACCGCTTCAGAAGAAAGCTTTCAAAATCTATTTGTGGACAGGTATTAGTATTTTTACATAAGGTAGTTTAAACAATAAAACTTGTTCTCTTTAGAAAAGCAGTCAATGCAATATTTTACATAATATCTGCCACACATCATAGACAACATTAAAACTAAATCTGATTCCGGGGATGGCTGTTCTGACGTATGAGGAGAGATTGACTAGGTTAGGATGGTTTTTGCTGGTGTTCAGATGAATGAGGGGGGTTTTAAACAGTCTTATGAAAATCTAACAGGACTGGACAGGTTAGATGCAGGGAGGATCTTCCCGATGGTAGGTGTGCCCTTAACCAGGGGGTCATAGTATGAGGATTTGGGGTGGACGATTTAGGACGGAGATGAGGAGACATTTTTTTCACCCAGAGAGTGGTGAGTCTGTGGAATTTGTTACCACAGGAAGTAGTTGATGCAGAACATTGAATTTATTCAAGAGGCGACTAGATATAACACTTGGGGCGAATGGGATCAAAGGATATGTGGAGAAAGCAGGATTAGGCTTTTGAGTTGGAAAATCAGCCATGATCGTGAAGAATGGCAGGGCAGGCTCGAAGAGCTGAATGGCCTCCTCCTGCTCCTATCTTCTATGTAAGAATTTAAGGCAGATTACACCACCGTTTTAATGCAGAAATATCTCACAGACACAGGGGTTCACAATTGCTTCAATGCTTTATGGTGATTTATCTTTTTTTTTCTTCAAAAGGTACAGTCTGACCCAAGCAAAATGAAAACCTTTTCAGATCTACCTGTGTCCCTGGTCTTAATGTGCTTGATTTTTGTGGATATCATTGAACACCTACGTAAATGGCAGCTGACTGGAAATATTGATGGTAAGCAACTGCTAGGTCATTTGCCTGATTAGTTTTGGTTAAAAAAGCAGCCCAGATCTTTCCAGTACTAATGAACTATCTTACTTGGTACAGTAGGTGGCAATAAAACCAGTGAGGGGAAAATTATAGTCAGATGGAACATTTTTCAGTTCCTAGCACCACTTGGAGTGAAATATTTCTCCTTATGACCCTCTAGATTCTTTGCCAATGATTTTGAACCTATTACTTTTGGAGGAAATGTGTTTTTGTACAGTAGACAGAATTAAACTATTAGCATCTGATAAGCCTCTTCACCTTTTCTGTTCCAAAGAAAAGTTTTAACTATTCCCAATCTCTCCTGACTCAATAAATCCATCATTCCTGGTAAAATCCTCATAGGCCTCCCATGTAAGCGTTTTTTTAAGATTTTGCATTTTTCATGAAATTTGGAACTGTCCACAATACCTCAGCGATGCTAACCAGTGAGTCATTAAGGCTGATCTAAATCCAACCAACTTAACCAATCTAATCAACTTAACTACTCTGAATGTCACCTTTAAGGATTTGTGGATATGAACACCAAAGTCCCTCTGCTCATCTATATTTTTCAAAATAGTGCCGTTCGTAGTAAAGAGTCGTAACAGCTTCATTTGCCCAATGGACGTTATTTCTCATGGTGAACTCCACTTTCTGTACATTTCACCATCCTAAAGCTTACGACTGTCCACATTAGTATGTATTACTTTCACATGTTTTACATCATTTGCAAACTTCATAATATTGCTTCTGACCTTGAGCTGTTTACGCCCATTGGAAAGTACAACATATCCTTAGGGAATGCCACTGCAAGCCACTTGGAGTATGAACAGCATCAACCCAGTATCATCATTTGTGTCTTGTCTGTGAACAAATTTTGTGACCATACTTGCTGCTTGATTCCACTGTCTTCCATCTTAATGAGATTCTGATGTGGCACTTTGTCAAATACCTAACAAAATTCCATATGTACTATACATTACACTTCAGTGATCAAGTTTCTCTTATTCATTCAAGAGAATGTGATGTTGCTGGTTAAGCCAGCATTTATTGTCCATCCCTAAACCTCCAAACAATTTAACAAACTTTAAACATTAGTGACTTTCCATTTCTTCAGCATTACTCACATATCCAGTAAGGATTGAAACATTATGCCCAATGCCTATTATTTTGGCCTTTGCTACTAACATACACTCCACTTGGATAATGTGACTCATCAATGTTTGTAATGCTAATCTTTTGAGTTCACCTTCCTTATTGCTCTCCTATCTAATACGTGCCACTCCTATTTTATTGTAATATTCACATCATCCATTTCCTTTGTGATGACAGATACAGAGTACTTATTTTTAAGACTTCAGCCATACTGACTACCTCTAAATGAAGATTTCCCTATGGATTCATAATGCATCTGATTTATTTCCGAAATTTGTAACCCATAATAATAGCACATGAAAACGTTACTGAACTAATGATCCTGGAGGAACGCTTTTGAGACATTGGACAGGATTTTCTGGATCCACCTAGGTCTTTTCAAAGGCCAGACGGGGAAACCTAATTGGGCAGGAGTCAAAATTTAGTTTTCTGTCAGTGGATTAAGGTTTTGCTATGAAGTGCTCAGAATCTTTCAGGAGGGTCAGGTTTGCTACCTTCATCATTGGAACCTGTTTTGCATTCATTAGCAAAGTTATGGATATCATTAACACTCCAGTCCATTGGAATAATGCTCATGGGAAAAATCTTGGGAGCCAAAACCAGGATCAGCTCATGAAATATTTCAGTCATATGCAGTTTGACTTGTTGATGTTACACATTTACAGTGTTAAAGATGAAGTCTAATTGATAGGCAGCCATACTGATTAGGAAGAATGTAGTAAACTGCTAGTAATTATAAAAGAACTGATATGTGGTATTTAATCGGGATTAATGTGAAGTGCTGCATCTGCAGGCCAAAAGAAAATAATATGTTTAACACAATAATTTGTTTTTAATTCACTTGTGGGACATGGGAGTTGCTGGCTGGACCAGCATTTATTGCCTGTCCAGACTTGCTCTTGAGAAGGTGGTGGTGAGCTGCCTTCTTGAACTGCTGTAGTCTACCATAGGTTGCCACACAATGCCCTTAGGGAGGGAATTGTGGAATTTTAACTCAGCACCTGTAACAGAATGGTGATATATATATATGGTGAGTGGCTTGGAGGAGAACTTGTAGGTGGTGGTATTCCCATGTATCTGCTGCCCTTGTCGTTCTAGATGGAGGTGGTCATGGGTTTGGAAGGTGCTGCCTAAGGATATTTGCTGAAGTTCATCCTGCTTTAAATTCTTCTTCCACACTTTAAATACTAAAAAAGAAAATCCTGCCCATAGGTTCAATTCCCGCTGTGGTAGCTGGAAAGTCTAAATTCAATCAATTAAATACATCTGGAATTAAAAGTCTTGGTATTGGTGCCCAAATATTGGATCATCTTAAAACTCATCAGGTTCATCAATATTGTTCAGGGAAGGAAACCTTCTATTCTTCTCTCTTCTGGCCCATCTGTGACTCCAGACCTATAATAATATGATTGATTCTTAGTTGCCTACCAGAATGGATGTGGGAAAGGTATGGTATTGATAAAGTCTCCTTATTAATATCTGGTGACATGCCAGGATTAGGAGAACTGTTCAACACTAATCAAACCACAGCCAAAATACTCAAACTGATGGAATTATACCTTAGATCCCAGGTTTCCTTGTCAGACTGACAAGATTGTATGGCAAAGTGGAGTATATTAGGGAGGGAGTAACCCTGGAAGTACTCAACATTTATTTTGAATCTGATGAAATCTCATGGCATTAAGTCAAATCTGGGAAAGGAATCATCCTGCTGATCACCTTTATCTGAAAAATCTGCTTCTATGTTGCAAAACACTTGGAAGATGCACTGAGATTGGCTAGGTTGCAAAATGTACTGTGAAGGGGGACTTCACTGTCTATCACCGAAAGTACTTCAGTATTACCTTACATACATATCTGCCATATTATCTGTAGAAGGTAGTCCAGAGGACAAACACAAGGAAATCCCGACTTAACCTCGGCCTGACTGCCACACATGCATGTTCATGACAGTATTCTAACATGTGACTACTTCGCTGTCATTGTGGAGATAAAGTTTTGTCGACACTCTATCACCTTGTAACACATTATCATTGGGCTAAATGGTACAGATACAGATCAGATCTTGCAGGTTACAACTGGGCACCCATGAAACCCTGTATGCCATCAGCAGCTTCAGAATTGTATTCAACCACAATTTGTAATCCCATGGCCTGGTATATCCCCCAGCATGCCATTATCATCAAGCCAGAGGATCAATCCTGGTTCAGGGAGAAGTTTAAGAGAACATGCAAGGAGTACCAGAGACAACAAGGTGCAGGGCTGGATGAACACAGCAGGCCAAGCAGCATCATAGGAGCAGAGAGGCTGACGTTTCGGGCCTAGACCCTTCATCAGAAAAGGGGGAGGGGAAGGGGGTT
>NC_063333.1:42596716-42657905 GCF_021869965.1 Rhincodon typus | reverse complement strand
GACCCTTCTTCATTTTCTGAAGAAGGGTCTAGGCCCAAAACGTCAGCCTTCCTGCTCCTCTGATGCTGCTTAGCCTGCTGTGTTTATCCAGCTCTATACCTTGTTATCTCAGATTCTCCAGTATCTGCAGTTCCTACTATATCTGAGGTTTGGAAGGAGCTTTTTGATTTGGAAGGTTGCTTAGCAACAGTCTCTGGACTGTGTTTCTATTTTGCTACTGCTGTCAGGAGCCTGGACAACACCCGCTCCGGCTATCGGCTTACACAGAGGAGAAGAGTCGTTTCTCATAACCTCACAAATTACTTTATTGGTGTATTAAACAAGACACATGTTGCTTAAATGTTTTTATCACAAAACTAGACTTTATGTATTTTCCCACAAACTGAACTAGGGCCTACTTATACACCCACCAGAGTCCTCTGACACTCTCCAAGTAGTCACAGAATATAAAAGTTAATATCTGATCAGGATAGCTGCTGCTGCTGACAAGGGCTAATGCTGGCCAGGCGCTGCACTCAATGTTGTCACTATGTCCTTGATGTAGGGTCTGCTTCTGTAATGGTTGGTCTCTGGAGTTTTCACTGGCTGCATGCCCCGAGGGTTTTCTTTTTATTCTTTCTCTTATCTCACTCAAGTCAAACTGTCTTCTTCCTGTTGGCTCAGGCTAATTCGCTTATCGCATGCCTTTACATTATTGGTCCTGGCCCAGATACTTACGTAACATTACCTCATAATTTCTCCTCCAATTAAGGTTTTTGCATTACCTCATCCTTCTTACTTTTTGCAGAACTTAGTGAATTCAAACTGGTTTAAATCGGCTTAACTAGCACCCAAGTGCAGGTCATTTTTAGTTCACAAGCTGCTTCATTCTTTGTGTCAGCACCTTTGCATTCAATACCTCCTGTTAGCGATGTCAGCAGCTGGTATCCCTCTCTCTTTCTTTATCTTTCTGCAGCCTCTGGCTATTGTCTCCCCAGGCAGTGATGTCAGCAGCTTGTACTTTTCTCTCTCTGTCTCTCTCTGTCTCTCTCTTTCTCCGTCTCTCTCTCTCTCCATCTCTCTGCAGCGTCTAGTTAACACCACCCTCTTGAGAGTTGTTCAGTTCTAGAATGGCTCACAAGGAGTCAGTGTTGTCATCTCTCTCTCTTGTCCATGAGTAAAGGATAATTCTTAATCAAGATAATTCCTCGTAAAGTATTTTCTATCTGATTGAGAAAGTTCCAGGAATTATTATTTCAGATCTCCTCATAAACTCTGAAAGCTGAACCCCAACTTTGTTGTGAGACCTATGTCTAATTGAACTGTTATCAAAACTGAGAATCTTCCATCACTCTGCAGCCAACAGCAACTTGATCTCATCAACAAGAAACTGAAGGAACTGTGGGAAGTTGACCTCATTCTGCCCATTTAGTTTGGACTTTTGATCAACAGTGTTTTACCCTATCTTTCCCTTTATAATTGCTCTGCAGCACTGTATCATCTTCGGTCCTATTTGTGTTTGAATGCATGCATTGTAGCTTAGTTGAAAGGCAGTTGACCATGTGTTTAAAACATAAGTTTATTTGTGCTGTACAAGTTATTTTTTGAGTTTTTGAGTTTATCGAAGAAACCTGGTGAAAGTCTCTGTTGTTTTAGGCAACAATATCCAAGAGAAACAAATTGACCACTTTGATGTTGTTAGACATTTACACTTTAGGGATCAGCTTGCGGAGTCATGGGGCTTGATTTCCAGCACACTGCTCCCATCAGAGTTGGAACATCAGGTACTCAGTGACCATCCATTCCTCAAAGAATTAGTGTAACAATCTCTCAAACACTTCATTATGTTGATAGAATTTACGTTCTAATTCTAAAATTGCATGAGAATTGTCCTGACAATTGGCATTAAAACAATTTAATAAAACATTATCCACAGTTGATGGGGTAATTATTAGAATGCCCTTTTGCGTTTCATTCCATCTTACTTCTTCAAAGGGGAAGGAAATCTTGAGGAAAGGGCTTTTCTTCTATACATCATGATCTCATATTCTATAAATAAACCCTTCATGAATGCTACATGGTGGCTCTGCAAAACAAAAATGACCTTTTAATTACGTAACATCTTTGGTGCTCAAGAATGGAATATTTTCCAATTCTGTCCCAGCTCTCTTGAGATCTCCCATTGTGAGCCAATTAGAGATTGCTTTGTGCTCTGCTGATTCTCCACTTCATTTCTTGAAAGACTCTTAGAGTGAGAAGGCTTTGATACTAATTGTTTGGCTCAAACTAGACCCGAGAAGACAAAGGTCTAACCTACTAAAACGAGATCCTTCTCCTTCTACTTAGGCAGTCCCGCATGATCGAAGATGTCTTGTTTCCACTCCAACTTAATGGGTTCCACCTCTTACACGTTACTTTTAATATCTAGGCATGCGTTTACATTTTCCATTATTAATTTATCATTTTTATTTGTAAGGAAAAAGTTGTGGTTAACAATAAATGTAAAATTTTCTATTGTTTTATACATAAGTATAGTTCATCTTTCAGTTATTTTTTATACTATTTGGTGCAGCAAAAAAGTTTATGTTTGAAAATATTTGACGGCATGTATATAATGAAGGAGACAGCAACAATACAGTTAAGAGCATCCAGTTAGAGCAATGTGCTTTTTTCATGATGTAGACATGGGCAAACAGGGTTAAATTAGTAAAGGTAATTTAATGACAGCGAGCATGTAGTCACATAATGTGTTGTCAACACATGGAAGACTTTCTAGGTCAAGCTTGAAGTGAAAACTCTGGACCCAATGAAGAAAAAATTACGATTTACAATGGGAAACTGTGGATTGCTTCTTTATGGATGAATTAATATGGCCCAAATCATCTTCCTCATTCAAAATATCTTGAGATCTTAAGGAATAAAGGCATAGCCAAAACTATCAAGGAGCTGAACTGCATTGCTCTTTTCTTTTTACAGATGTGGGTTTTTCTATTGTGCTTTTCACATTTATTTCACATACAAAGATATGAAAAATATGATTTATCCACACTTAAACCTTTCAGCTTTCCCAGCTCCTTCTCCTTACTGATGGCCACTATGTTTACCTGTGCCCTCGTCTCTCTGGAAGTTCTGGTACGCTGCTGGTGTCTTTCACTCTGAAAACTGTTACAAAGTACCTATTCAGCTCTTGGAGACAGTAAGGACTGCAGATGCTGGAAGCCTGAGTCAATAAATGAGAAGCTAGAAGAGCACAGCAGGTCAGACAGCATCTGAGGAGCAGGAAAGTCAATATTTCAGGCCGAAACACTTTGTCAGGACTGGGGAGGGGAAGGGAGCCCAAAAATAAATAGAGGGATGGGCTGGGGCTGGGGCTAGGTGGGGTGGGATGGAGATACATGGATGCAGGTACGGGGTTTATTGTGGTTGGTCAATGGGAAGGGTGGAGCGGATAGATGAGTAGGAAGATGGACAGGTTGGGGACAATGGATACAGAATATGAGGTTAGATGAAGTGCAGGTGAATCTCTGCCGGATTTGGAAGGATTTTTTAGGGCCTTGGACGGAGGTGGAAGGTGTAGGGGCCAGTGTTGCACGTCCTGCAGTAGCATGGGAAGGTACTGGGTGTGGTGGAGGGGTTGACGGGGAGTGTGGAGCTGACAATGGAGATGCAGAGTGAACAGTCACTGCAAAAAGTGGACAGGGGTGGGGAGGGAAATATCTTTCTGGTGGTGGGGTCTGATTGTAAGTGGCGGAAATGTCAGAGGATGATGCACTGGATTCAGATGTTGGTGGGGTGGTGTGTGAGGACCAAGGGGACTCTAACCTTATTTTTGTTGTGGGGAGAAGGTTTGAGGGCAGAAGCATGGGAAATGGGGTAGATGTGGTTGAGGGCATCCTTAAAAATAAAGGAGGGGAAACAATGGTCTCAAAAGTAGGAGGATATCTGGAAGGCCTAGAGTAGAATGCCTCATCCTGCGAGCAGATGTGGTGGAGGAGGAGGAATTGTGAGTACGGGATAGAATTTTTGCAGGAGGGTGAGTCAGAGGAGCTGTAGTCGAGGTAGTTGTGGGAGTCAGAGGGTTTGAAATGGATGTCAGTGGTGAGTGGGTTACCGGAGATGAAGATGGAGAGGTCCAGGAAGCGGAGGGAAGTGTCAGAAATGGTCCAGGTGAATTTGAGGGTGGGATGGAATGTATTGGCAAAGTTGATAAACTATTTGAGCTCCTCATGGGAGCTTGAGGTAGCACTGATGCAGTCATCAATATAGCGGAGAAAGAGGTGAGGGATGGTGCCAGTGTAGTTGTGGAAGGGGGCTGTTCCATGACTCCTACAAAGAGGAAGGCATAGCTTGGGCCCATGCAGGTGCCCATGGCCACCCCTTTGGTTTGTAGGAAGTTGGAGGAATCAAAGGAAATATTGTTGAGGGTGAGGACCAGTTCCGCCAAGTGAATGAGAGTGTTGGTGGAGGGGGACTGGGTGGGCCTACAGGACAGGAAGAAGTGGAGGGCTTTTAGGCCATCCTTGTGGGGGATACAGGTATATAGAGACTAAACATCCATGGTGAACATGAGGTGTTAGGGGCCGGGGAATTGAAAGTTTTGGAATAGTTGGAGGGAGTGGGTTGCATCCCGAATGTGGGTGGGGAGTTCCTGGACCAAAGGGGAAAGAATGGAGTTGAGGTAGGAGGAAATGAGCTCAGTCGGGCAGGAGCAGGCAGAGACAATGGGTCAACTGGGGCAGTTGGGTTTATGGATTCTGGGTAGGAGATAGAAATGGGCGGTGCGGGGTTGGGGAGCTATCAGGTTGGAGGCTGTGGAAGGGAGATCTCCAGAGGTGATGAGGTTGTTGATGGTCTGGACGATGATGGCTTTGTCATCAGAGTTGGGATCATGATTGAGGGGATGGTAGGAGGAGGGGTCAGCGAGTTGGCGTCTGGCCTCGATAATGTAGCGGTCAGTTCACCATACTACTACCGTGTCCCCCTTGTTGGTGGGTTTAATGGTGAGGTCCTCACATACCACCCCAGCAACCTCTGAATACAACACACCATCCTCTGATATTTCTCGATGTGGTCTGCTGTATGTTGAGGAGACCAAAAGCAGACTCAGGGACCGGTTTGCAGTGCATTTTCGCTCTGCATGCACCAACCAACCCAGCCTTCAGGTTGCCATCCACTTTAACTCCCCACGCATTCTCTTGGTGACATGTCCATCCTTGGCCTCCTCCGCTGTCAGAGTGAGGCCAAATGTAAACTGGAGGAACAACACCGGATATTTCATCTTAGGAGCATACAGCCCAGTGGCCTGAATATTGAATTCACCAGCTTCAAAATCTCTCCTCCCCCAACGAGCCCATCTTCCTACCACCTATCCGCTCCACCCTTCCCATTGAACAACCACAATAATCCCCGTGCCTGCATCGTCAGCTTCAAAATCTCTCCAACCCAAACCTATCCATCTTCCTACTCACCAATCCATAAAGGAGGAGGCAGTAGAGGTACTGATTAAGTAGAAAGGAGATGCTAAACAGGTTGAAATCTTTTAAAGGTAACTAATCCTCTGGGTCAGATGGGATATATTCAGTGGCTGAGGGAATTTAGGGTGGACAGAGCAGGAAATCTGACAAACAATCCTTCAAACTTCCTGAGATATGGGCATGGTACGAAAGGACTGCTACAAATGGTGCATCTCTGTTCAAAATAGGGGCTGGGGCAAGGAAAAACCAATGAACTACAGTCGGGTTAGCCTGACATTATTGATGCAAACCCTACCTGAAGCCATTTTTAACAAAGTTATTTATGCATTTGTGGGATGTGGGCGTTGCTATTGGCCAGCATTTCTTGGCCATCCCTACTTGCCCTTAAGAAGGTGGTGGTCAGCTGCCTTCTTGAACAGCTGCAGTCCACCTGCTGTGGGTTGACCCACAATGCCATTAGGGTGGGAATTGTCGAAGAAAAAAAAAAAAATCTCACTTAGAGAAACATAAGTTAATAAAGGACAACCAGAAAGTTGTTTCTGACTGCCGCATTGGCTTTATTTGATAAAGTGACAGTGGGTTCATGAAGGTTATGCAGTAGATATTTTACATATGGCTTTTCATTAGACATTGACAAAATATTGAACATTAAAATATGGTTTAAATGAGGGAACTAAATGTAATATCTTCAAATTTGCAGGCAACACAAAGCTGTGTGGAAGGGTGACATGAGGAGGATGTGGAGATGCTTCAATGAGATTTTGGATAAGTTGAGTGAATGAGCAAATGCATGGTAGATAATGTGAATAAATTCGAGGTTACCCACCTTGTTTGCAATACCAGGAAGGTGAATTGCTGTTTGAATGCCGATAGTTTGGGAAAAGGAGGTGCAATGAGACCTGGATGTCCTTGTACACAGTCACAGAGGGAAGCATGTAGGTGCAGCAGGTGGTGAAGAAGGCAAGTGGTCTATCGGCCTTTAGAGTGAGAGGATTTGAATACAGGCACAAGAATGATTTGCTGCAATTATACAGGATCTTGGTGATGCCACATTTGGAGTATTGTGTGAAGAAGGATGTTGTGGCTATTGAGGGAGTGCAACTGAGCTTTACAAAGGAAGTTCCCAAAGACCAGGGAGTTCAGAACCAAAGTCTTAGGATAAAGAGTAGGTGATTATGTCTGGGATGAGGAGAAATTTCCTCACCCACAGAGACATGACTCTGTGGAGTTCCCCGCCACAGAAAGCAGTTGAGGCCAAAACATTGAATGTTTCTAAGACGAGGATAGATATACTTTTTAGGGCTAAGGACTTCAAAGGGCAAAGGGTGAAATCTAGAACCTGGTGGCACATAACAATGAAGAACATGATCTCAAAGCGAGGGTGATAACCTGGCTATTTATCGGCGAAAGGATTTGAGGTACATTATAACAGTGAGTAGTGCTATCTGTTTGGATAACCAAAACCAGAAAAAAGTGATAAACCGTTAGACAGGCTGGTCTTTTTTCTCCTTTATTCATTCATAGGATGAGGACTTCGCTGGCTAGGCAGCATTTATTGCCCATCCCTAATTGCCCAGAGGGCATTTAAGAGTCAAACACATTGCTGTGGGTCTGGAGTCACATGTAGACCAGACCAGGTAAAGATGGCAGTTTCCTTCCCTAAAGAACATTAGTGAACCAGATGGGTTTTTCCAACAATCAGCAATGGGTTCATGGTCAACATTAGACTCTTAATTCCAGATATTTATTGAATTCAAATTCCACCATCTGCCATGGCAGGATTCAAACCCAGGTCCCCAGAACATTATCTGGGTCTCCAGATTAACAGTTCAGCGATTATACCACTAGGCCATCGCCTCCCCATCTTCAGTTACAGTATGGTATTTTGGGCACTAGATTTTAGGAAGGATGTCTCACAGAGAAGGTGCTGAGGAGGCTTATCAGAATGAATCAAGGATCAGGGGACTTATTTATATGAAGAAATTGGGTGAATCGAGATATTCTTAGTTACAGAAGAAAGGTTAAGGGGAGATCTAATAGAGGCATACAAAATTATCAAGGGTTTTGACAAAGCCAGGAGGAGAAATTGTTTCCTCTGGAAAGTAGGTTGGTAATCAAAGATTACAGGTGCTAACAGGTGGTGAAGCTAAAGCACAGGGCTACTTGTCTTTTATGACAGTAGTAAGTGATAACCATGACTAAGCAATTCCACAACAAACCAGTCAGGTTTAAGCTCTGTGGCCCTGCCATATCCAGTCATGAATGATAGTGGACAATTAAACAACTCAGTGGAAGAGGATGCTCTACAAATATCCCCATCCTCAATAATATTGGAGACACACGTGTCAGTATAAAAGACAAGGCTGAAGTTTTTGCTGCAAGCTTTAGCTATAAGTGCTGAGAATGTGGTCCATCTTTGTCTTCTCCAGAGATCCCCATGATCTCAGGTGCCAGTCTTCAGCCAATTTGATTATCTCAAAGTGATATCAAGAAGCAATTGAAGGCGTTGCAAAGTTAATGGTCTGTGACAACGTTCTGGCGATAGTACAGAAGACGTATGCTCTGGAACTTTCTGCTCCCCTATCCAAGCTCTTCCAGCACAGTTTCAACACTAGTATCTACCTAACATGTAGAAGGTTGCCCAGGTATGTCCTGTACACAAAAAGCAGGACAAATCCAACCCTGCCAATTAACACTTATCAGTCTATTCTCGATTATCAGTAAAGTGATAGAAGGTGTCATCAACAGTGCTATCAAACATACTCAGTAATGACCAATTCAGTTTGAGTTTCACCAAGAATGATCAGTTCCTCATCTCATTAAAGTTTGGTACAAACATGGATAAAAATACTGAAATCCAGAGGTGTGGTAAGAGAAACAGCCCTTAACAACAGATCCACATTTGACTGAGTGTGACATAAAGGGGTCAATGGGAATTAGGAGGAAATTATTCTGCTGGTTGCAGTCATACTTGGATATAATTGTGGTTGTTGGAGTTCAGTCATCTCAGCTCCAGGACATCTTTGCAGAAGTTCCTCTGGGAACTCCTAGGCCCAAGCGTTCACAACTGCATCATCAATGATCTTCCCTCCATCATTAGATCAGAAATAGGGATGTTCACTGATGACTGCACAATGTTCAGCAATATTTGCAGATCCTTATTGAAGCAGCCATGTCCAAAAGCAGCAAGTTTTGGGAAATTTCCAGGCCTCAGCTGACATTTAGCAAGTAACTGCCTGGCACCTGTGTGGCACATCTATGATTATCAACAACGTGTGAATCTAATCATTGTCTTTGAATTTCAATGGCATTGGTATCATTGAAACTCTCAGTGTCAACATATCGAGGGACTACCATTGACCAGGAACTGGTCAGCACTTTCTGTTTATATTATGAAAGAATATACTGTGTTGCAATTGCCAATCATTAGTTCCTCTCTGATAATCAACAAAATGGCAACTTTGATAAGTTCATCTGTTAGGGAGCCTCTGTAAATTGGGGTCTGCAGGTATCATGACATAGAGTCATAGAGATGTACAACAGATCCTTCGGTCCAACTCGTCCATGCCGACCAGATATCCTAAATTAATCTAATCCCATTTGCCAGCATTTGGCCAGTATCCCTTTAACCCCTTCCTATTCATACACCCATCCAGATGCCTTTTAAATGTTGTAATTGTACCAACCTCCACCACTTCCTCTGGCAGCTCATTCTATACACACACCACCCTCTACATGAAAAAGGTGCCTCTTAAGTCCCTTTTAAATCTTTCTCCTTTTACCTTAAACCAATGCCCTCTAGTTCTGGACGCCCCCACTCTGGGGAAAGATCTTGCATATCATATGTTTTCTTCATTATTCTGTCTACCTGGGATTTCACATTTGAGGAACTATGAATCTGCACTCCAAGTTCTTTTTGTTCAGCAACACTCCCCAGGACCTTACCATTAAATGTATAAGTTCTGCCCTGATCTGCCTTTGCAAAATGTAGTACCTCACATTTATCTAAATTAAACTCCATCTGCCTCTCCTCAGCCCATTGGCCCATCTGATCAAGATTCTGTTGTGCTCTGAGGTAACCTTCTTGGCTGTCCACTACACCTCCAATTTTGGTGTCATCTGCAAACTTACTAACCATAGCTCCTATGTCCACATCCAAATAATTCATATAAATGACGAAAAGCAATGGACCCAGCACCGATTCTTGTGGCACACTGCTTGTCACAGGCCTCCAGTCTGAAAAGCAACCCTCCACCACCACTCTTTGTCTTCTACCTTCAAGCCAGTTCTGTATCCACATAGCTAGTTCTCTCCGTATTGCACGTGACCTAACCTTACTAACCGGTCTACTATGAGGAACCTTGTCAAAATCCTTATTGAAATCCATATAGATCACATCCACTGCTCTGCCCTCATCAACCCTCTTCGTTACTTCTTCAAAAAACTCAATCAAGTTAGCGAGATATGACTTCCCATGCTCAAAGCCATGTTGACTATCCCTAATCAGTCCTTCCCTTTCCAAATACATGTCAATTCTGTTCCTCAGGATTCTCTCTAACAACTTGCCCACCATTGGTCAGGCTCACTGGTCTATAGTTCTCCGGCTTTTCCTTATCACCTTTCTTACATAGTGGCACCACATTAGCCAAGCTCCAGACTTTCGGCACTTCACCTGCCGCTATCAATGATACAAATGTCTCAGCAAGGGGCCCAGCAATCACTTCCCTGGCTTCCCACAGAGTTCTCAGGTACACTTGTTCAGGTCCCAGGGTTTTATGTACCTTTATGTGTTTTAAGATGTCCAGCATCTCTTCCTCTATAATATAGACATTTTTCAAGATGTCGCTATTTATTTCTCCACATTCTCTATCTTCCATATCCTCATCCACAGTAAACAATGTAGTATTTATTGCACTCACTGAATGGTATTCTGTATATGCAGTGAATGCAATAAACATTACATCAGACAAACAGGGAGGAAACTGATGACCAGCATACATGAACACCAGCTGGCAGTAAAAGGACACGACCAATATTCATTTGTCTCAATACACACAGACAATGAGAGCCATCAGTTCAACTGGGACAAAGTGGCTATACTGGGACAAGCGAACACCAGACATGCAAGGGAATTTCTAGAAGCCTGGTTCTCAACACGGGACTCCATTAACAAACGCATAGAAATAGACCCTGTATACAGACCGCTGCTAAAACAACAGAACCTGAAGTGACAAGACCATCATACCAGAGGCTCATATAAATCCAGAAGGAAGCATAACACTCACACTTCGATTAGAGATTGCACTGACGATGTTGCCTTGACTGGTGGCGAAGTGTCTGCACACCACAGGACAACCGGCTTGGTGAGCTGACAAACAACTACAGCGTAAGGTACTCTCTGGCCTCTTGGGCCCTTGGGTCTTCCTCACACCATTTTACTACCTTGTGGCTGTCTGCTGTAATCTTACGTTTTAATATGTATGATGGAGATGGAAGCTGCGGTCTCAATCTTTAGTCTCCTAGTAAGCTTGAAAGTAATATCTCATTCTGTAGTGGTAAGGATCATTGACTCAATAGAGCCAGTTTGAGGTCTTCATTCTTCTTAAATAAAGTTCTTATTAATTGTGACACGCACTCAGCCTTCCCACTTACATGAGGACAGTGAAACGATCTGATGAGCATGAAGGAAGACATACTAGCCTGCAAAATTTTGAAAAAGTGTATTTGTAAATTATGGTCCATCGTCTGAGGCTACACAATGTCCGGGATCCCATGTGTGGAATAAATTCCTTTGAGGAATTGCATAATTGCACCTGCTTTGATACTTGCAAAATAGTTAGTGTCAATCCTTCATGTAATCAATAACAATAATGAATATTCTTCCCTTGAACTTGAGTAATTCCATTCCCAGATGTTCCCATGGTTGGAAAAGGAGAAGGCAATAATGGTTTCTTTCATTTCTGACTGTTAATAGCACAAGGAATGCAGTGATGTTGGAGTGTAATGTTGAATACTTTGAAGAATATCTTTGGGATGTCTAATCTGATCTCAAAGACTAGTAAATCCTCAGTGAGATTGAGGTGCTCAGGCCATTCAAAGTACTGGTGTAATATTACAATGTTGGCTATAGTTTGACCATCTTTCCAGACAATGTTTTCAATTTGAAGATAATCAGTATTCTATTCTTAGTCTTGTCTTATTTCTTGCAACTTCCCTTCAGTAACTGGTAGCTTCTGAGTGATTAATGATGTACAAGCTTCATCCACCTCAATGAAGTCCATGTCTTCCTGTTCAATTCCATTTCTTAGAATTCTTGTGAGTGTGTTAGCTGTCTGGTATTTTTTCAGTAAAAACTGCTGAATGAATTGTACTTCATGAGTCTTAGTCTAAATCACCAGATTCTGGGTAGCAACTTAGTTATTTCTTTCCTGTGCAGAAGAGTGACTCATAAGCCATAGTTAGTTTCAATGTTGAACCGCAATCCCATTACACAATCTGAAAAAAATTCACATGTGGTTCTGAGGAAGGGTCACCGGACATGAAACGATAACTCTTGTTTTTTTACCTTCACAGATGCTGTCAGACCTACTGGGCTTTTCCAGCAACTTTGTTTTTGCACATGCCCATGTTACTATTAAAACCTTGTTCTATCTCAGAGCATAGCACCTGTTCTGGCTCTGTTGATGATAGTAAGAACTGCTGATGCTGGAATCAGAGATAACACAGTGTGGAGCTGGAGGAACGCAGCAGACCAGGCAGAATCAGAAGAACAGGGTCGGATCGGGACCCGAAACGTCAGCTTTCCTGCTCCTCTGATGCTGCCTGGCCTGCTGTGTTCCTCCAGCTCTACACCTTGTTATCTGGCTCTGCTGACGACGCAAAGGCACGGTAGACTTTTCCGCACTTGAAATAGCACTGCTTCCAGTTCTGTAGATGATGCTGTTGCTGCTGCTATAGGGATGTCAGAATAAATGGAAATGTACTAATATTTTTGAACAGATCAAGACTTGCTCAATCTTTTGAAAAGAATTTTGTTGGTCCAAGTTCCAGCAATATTGTTGATCTTGTCCCAAAAGCTCATTGACTTCTACGAAATACTTTAGAAGCCTGGCCTGCTTGAGACACAATACCAAGGATTCTTTGAATTTCTGTGGCATTCCTACATAATATAAATTCTCCTACAACTTTTGATCCACATCATTTGACTCTCATTTTTCAATAGGGTTTAGTCCAACATTTTGTATGACTTTGCAGATGGTTCTGCCTCTTTGCTCATATTTTTGTTTCCACCGATTCATGTAGCTTTTATGTTTTCAATGTGGTCTATTACACTATCAATGCCTTCTAATGTTTTGGATAACATTCTCTGAAAAATTACTGGAAAGGGCACAATTTCAAGATGTAATTAGTTAAAAAGAAAAGTGCCCAAAGGAGTTATAGATGTAGTCAACAATCTGGATTCTTCATTCAGAGGTCATTGCTAGAATCCAGCGTTAAAATCCTATTTGGTAATTAGGGTGTTCTTGGCTAGTTTTGGGTAGGCTTTCATGCACTCATGCATTGGGTTAATCTAGCCCTCTACTTCATTTAATTGAGGTAAATTGAGTGGATTTCGTGCTTCCTTTGAGCTGGGGAAATGTTCCTGCATCTATCACTGTGTCCGCCCTGTTTCTCGTGGCTTTGGGCCTTTGCTCACTGCTGTCAGGTCTTCAGATTTGTGGTTCACCTTGCTGCTGTTGCTCCTGTAACATTCATGTAGGAGCAAATTACTGCAGATGCTGGAATCTAAACTGAAATCAAAAAATGCTGCAGATCACAGTGAGTCAGGCAGCATCCACGGAGAAAAAGCAAGCTAATGTTTCCAGTCTAGACGAAACATTGGTTTACCTTCTCTCCTGTAACATTCATGCTTTCGAGGTGAATATTCAGAAACAAAAACAAATTGTTGGAAAATCCCAGCATGTCTGGCAGCACCTGTGGTGAGAAATCAGCATTAACGTTTTGGATCCAGTGATCCTTTTTCAAAACTGATGGTAACTCTGAAAAAGTTGTTTTTATGCAGAAGATTGGGTGGGCGGGGGGGAGGTGGGGTGGCGGTGGGGGGAGAGGGGATGGGGCACGGCTGTTAAGGAGAAACTGATAGATGGAAATAGAACCCCAAAAGCCTTTCGCAAGGACCATTCATTCCTGGCCAACCTGCTCCACTCTTTCTTTGTTCCCAACACCACCGCCCCCCAACTGCAAAAGAGCCCCCACTGAACCTACTGAAGGTGTAAGACCTGCCCATTTACTTCCTCCCTCCTCAGTATCCAAGGGCCCAAACACACCTTCCAGGTGAAGCAGTGTTTTACCTGCACCACTCAATCTAGTCTACTACATTTGCTGCTCACAATGTGGTATCCTCCACCTTAGGGAAATGAAGCGTAGACTGGAGGACCGCTTCACAGAATACCTAACTTTTGTCCGCAAAAAAAAGACCCTGAGATTCCAATTACCTGCCACATCAACACAGCATCCTGTCCCCTGGTCAGTATCTCTGTCTCAGTCTTGCTGCAGTGCTCCTGCGCAGCTCAGTGCAAGCTGGAAAAACAACACCTCATTTTCTGCTCAGGTACTCTGCAGCCTTCAGGACTCAATATCGAGTTCAATAATTTTAAAGCTAAAGCACCTTCTTTCATATCTTACCCCGAGCCTCACACATCAGGTCTTGCTATTACATGGTATGCTATTACACACTACCTATTGTTAGCCATTATTAGCCCAAATTAGCAGCTATTCATTCTCCTAGCCTGACTGTCACCTACCCCTTGTCTGTTGAACTGTTATTGTCTCTCTTTGGGCTCTATCTCCACTGATTGTTTATTCCTTACCGCTGCCCCCTGCCTCCCCCACACCTTCCCCTATCTTTTGCATAAAAATCCTTTATCCTAGCTACAATCAGTTCTGAAGAAGAGTAACATCGAAACACAGAACATAGGAGCAAGAGGTTCTCTGTGATCATGCTGATTGTCCAACTCAATAGCCTAATCCTGATTTCTCCCCATAACCTTTGATCCCATTCACCCAAAGTGCTATACCTATTCACATCTTGAGTATATTCAATGTTTTGGCATCAACTACTTCCTGTGGTAATGAATTCCACAGGCTCACCACTCTTTGGGTGAAGAAATGTCTCCTCATTTCTGTCCTAAATTGTCAACCCCGAATCCTCATGCTGTGACCCCTGGTTCTGGACACACCCACCATTGGGAACATTTTCCCTACATCTACCCTGTCCAGTCCTGTTAAAATTTTATGTCTCTGTGAGATCCCACCACTCCACCCCCCACCCACCCCACATTCATCTGAAACTCTAACAAAAACAATCCCAACCTAGTCAATCTCTCCTCATACGTCCCTCTTTCCCCGCCATCAGCCTGGTAAACCTTCATTGCATTCCCTCAAGAGCAACAGCATCCTTCCACAGGAAAGGAAACTAAAACTCCCCACAATATTCCAGGTGTGGCCTCACCAAGGCCCTGTATAACTGCAACAACACATCCCTGCTCCTGTACTCGAAACCTCTCGCGATGAAGGCCAACATACCATTTGCCTTCTTTACCTCCTGCTGCACCTGCATGCTTACCTTCAGTGACTGGTGCACAAGGATGTCCAGGTCCCACTACACACTCCTCTCTCCCAATTTACAGCCATTCAGGTAGTAATCTGCCTTTTTGTTTTTGCTTCCAAAGTGAATAACCTCACAGTCTTCCAAATTATACTGCATCTGCCATTGATTTGCCCACTCACCCAACCGTTCGAGATCATGCTGAAGCATCTCTGCATCTTTGTCACAGTTCACCCTCCCAACCAACCTGGTACCATCTGCAAATCTGGAATTGTTACATTTTGTTCCCTCATCCAAATCATTAATATATATTGTGAATAACTGGGGTCCCAGCACCGAACCCTGTGGCACCCCACTAGTTACTGCCTGCCAATTTGAAAAGGACCCAAAAGTAACTGGATGTGATACATTAACTCTGATATCTCTCCACAGATGCTGCCAGACCTACTGTGATTTTCCAGCAATCCCTGGTATTGCTTCTGATTTTCAGCATCTGCAGTTCTTTTGGTTTTTTTTACTTAATTCAGTGAGTATTCATTTTTATTTTGATTTCACCTCTTAAACTTGAGATTCTCTTCAACTGCTAGCTTTGTAGCTTCGTTTCGCCTTTGCCACACCCACAATATTTTGTTGAGTAGCCAGATTTGAAAATTGAGTGTGTGATATATTGTGCAGGAGGTTTTTATTTATCTCTTCACAGGAGATTAGAGCTTCTGGCCATTCCGGATTCCTCTATCTACTCATATATCTCTGAAAGCATTGTTATGTCATTATTGAGTGTACTTCTGACACTAAACATAATTAATTTACAGAACTCTCAAGAGACTTAAAAGGGTGATTTTTTTTTCTATTCAAACAGTACTGGAGCAGTGTTTTCAATCGCAATAAGGAGAAAAATCAAAATAAGTCAGAAAAATTTGCTGCCTGAATGATATATATCTCATCCTCCGTGACAGGGTAAAGGAAGTGAAATGTAAATATGAAACAAAGCTGATGAAAGCAAATTTTCTTGACTGGATTCCTGTTATTGATGGTCCATCATGTGACAGGATATTCTACTTGGGCATCTGTACTTATCAGCTCAGTCAGTGCTAGGAGTCAGTGCTACTTTTAATTAGGAGTTTCCTTCATCACCAACTACCGTTTTTTGGGAAGGGAAGATCATTTAAAACCTTACTACTCATCCAAAAACAATAATGAAATGCCTATGATGTGTGGAATTCTGTTTGCTGCTTTACTTTGTTTTATTCAAACCGTCAGATGTGGGGGTAAGTTATTTATGTTTTATTTCTTGTGGTACTTTTTATTACAACTCTATGGAAATTTAGAAATTGATGCTTTCTCTTACAACTTCCTTCTCTAAATGCTCTTGCATATTGGAGCTGGCATTTACCTTTGCATAAAGCTTGCTTTACATAACAATATCAGAACTCTTACTAATTGAATGGCTGTTTCAGAGACCTAACACAAGTGGGTTACATTGAATAATCTCTTTTCGTGCTGTAAATGTCAATGAATTTTCTGAAGAAGGGGCTAGGCCCGAAACGTCAGCCTTCCTGCTCCTCTGATGCTGCTTGGCCTGCTGTGTTCATCCAGCTCTACACCTTGTTATCTCTGGGTTACATTGAATGATCTCTTTTCGTGCTGTAAATGTCAATGAATCTATAATTACTCATTATGCAACAATTGTTTGCTGGTCTTAGGTTCAAGATTTGTTTTTAGTCTGACTGGCAATGTGTTAGAGTTCTTGCAAGCATTTTAGACTCAGTCTTTTTCAGAAGATGGTTGAATCTGTTGTTATCTTTGGAAGCCAAGGAATGAGTTTTTATTTGTGAAAGTTTCCTTCGTACAGGTGCTTACTTTGGAAAGTAAATAAAATTCAGAATATGTTCTTTATTCAGGATTGAATCACATTGATTTATGCACAGACTGCAAAATGATATACCTCAAATGTCTTCCATTAATGAAAGGGAGACTTGCATTTAATAAAATATACTTTAATCAGAGCATTTGCTAAAAAGCATATATCTGACTTAATTTTAGAAATGGTTGTGTCTACATCTGCAAAGAAGTATGAAAGAATTAATGTAAGATATGAAATATTTATCACTCAATCTCTGGGTATCAGATGCAAACAAATAGGATATCAACATAATTCTTAAAATTAACAGATGGGATTTTAATAATGGTCTTAAAATATGCATATAATATATTATAGAAGATATTGATGTTTCCAGGCATTATTACCCTTGCTATTTCCTGATATCATTACGCTTGCTTATGTGTTAACTATGAAGTAGAACCAGCCAGGCGATGGGTTGAAGGAGATGGTAAAAAATATGATTGACATGAATAAAAGAATCCATCTAAGGACTTGCATGAGTCAGCAATAGGTAGCTCAAATTATGACTAGCTATCAGCATTTTGTTAAACATGTGGTACTATTGAAATACTTTTTGAAAATCCCGAAATTTCTAGGTGGATAAAAATTGAAGTGCTGCAATTAAATTGCACAAATAAACCTCATATGATTAGTCAAGTTGTGTGTTTTAGTGGCATGTAACAGAAAAAGAAATCATTTCAATCTGAGTTTAAACATTTTTCATCAAGATCAGTTTGAATCATAAAGCAGCAGCAATTTTCTAGAGCTGTAGTTCAATTAACAAGGTGTAAAAAGAAACGTAACTATCTTCCTGCTTATGTTTCAGATCCCAACACCTTCCTAATATACAATCAAGACCATAAGAAGTGTGTGGATGCAGAAAATGAACGGTCTGTGGTAGCAAGTAGTTGTGAGCCTGCTGCTGAATCACAGAAATTTAGATGGGTTTCTGGTCAGAGAATCATGAGCATCAAGTTCAAATTGTGCCTTGGAGTTTCTAGCAAGGTAAACTGGGTTCCGATAACTCTCTTCCCATGCAACGAAACAAGCTATCTACAGTCATGGAGATGCAGGAATGACACACTCTTAGGAATTGAAGGGGCTGACCTTTACTTCAACTATGGAAATAGGAACAAGAAAAATATTATGCTGTACAAAGGATCAGGAAGTTGGAGCAGGTGGAAAGTTTATGGCACCGAAAATGATCTTTGTTCGATACATTATGAAGGTATGGAAAATTATCTAACAAGTGAATGAAAGAAGTTATTTATTGTATTAATGCAATTTGGAGGGAGGCATTAATCAAGTGGTATTATCACAAGGCTATTAATCCAAAAACTTGCCTAATGTTCTGGAGACATGGATTCAAATCCCACCAAGGTTTATGGCGGAATTTGAATTCAATACATAATCTGGATTTAAGGGTTTAATGATGACCATGAAACCATTCTCAATTATTGGAAAACTCCATCTGGTTCACTGATGTCCTTGAGGGAAGAAACTGCCAAGGGGGTTGACAAGGGGGAACCAGTCGATGGAGTATATTTGGACTATCAGAAAGTGTTTGACAAAGTCCCACATAAGAGATTAATTTGCAAGATTAAAGCGCATGGGATTAGAAGGAATGTATTGAGATGGATAGGGAGCTGGTTGGCAGAGAGGAAACAAAGAGTAGGAATTAAGTCTTTTTCAAATTGGCAGGCAGTAACTAGTAGGGTGCCAAGGGTTCGGTGCTGGGACCCCAGTTATTCACAATATATATTAATGATTTGGATGAGGGAACAAAATGTAACATCTCCAAATTTGCAGATAGTACCAGGTTGGGTGGGAGGGTGAAATGTGACAAGGATGCAGAGATCCTTCAGCATGATCTTGACAGGCTGGGTGAGTGGGCAAATTAATGACAGATGCAGTATAATTTGGATAAATGTGAGGGTATTCACTTTGGAAGCAAAAACAAAAAGGCAGATTACTACCTGGACGGCTGTAAATTGGGAGAAGGGAGAGTGCAGCAGGACCTGGGCATCCTTGTGCACCAGTCACTGAAGGTAAGTATGCAGGTGCAGCAGGAGGTAAAGAAGGCAAATGGTATGTTGGCCTTCATTGCGAGAGATTTCGAGTACAGAGCAAGGATGTGTTGTTACAGTTATACCGGGCCTTGGTGAGGCCACACCTGGAATATTGTGGGGAGTTTTGGTCTCCTTTTCTGAGGAAGGATACTCTTGCTCTTGAGGGAGTGCAGCAAAGGTTTACCAGGCTGATTCCAGGGATGGCAGGTCTGAAATATGAGGAGAGATTGACTAGGTTGAGACTGTTTTTGTTGGAGTTCAGACGAATGAGGAGGGACCTCATAGAGACTTATAAAATTCTAATGGGACTGTACAGGGTAGATGTAGGGAGGAGGTTCCGAATGGTGGTTGTGTCCAGAACCAATGGTCATAGTATGAGGATTCAGAGTAATAGATTTAGGACGGAGATGAGGAAACATTTCTTCACCCAAAGAGTGGTGAGCCTGTGGAATTCATTACCACATGGTGTAGTTGATGCCAAAACATTGAACGTATTCAAGAGGCGACTAGATATAGCACTTGAGGTGAATGGAAGCAAAGGATATGGGGAGAAAACAGGATTAGGCTATTGAGTTGGATAATCAGCGATGATCGTGAAGAATGGTGGTGCAGGCTCGAAGGGCCAAATGGCCTCCTCCTGCTCCTATCTTCCATGTTTCTATGTTTCTGCCATCCTTACCTGGTTTGGCCTAAATATGACTCCAGACCCACAGCAATGTGGTTGACTCTTAACTGCCCTCTGGGCATTAGGAATGAAAAATGAATGCTGGCTTTGTCAGAGGTGTCCACATCCTGTAAGTGAACATATATAGAGTCGTAGAGATTTATAGCACAGAAACAGACCCTTTGGTCCAACTTGTCCATGCTAACCAGATATTCCAAATAAATCTAGTCCCCTTTGCCAGCATTTGGCCCATATCTCTCTTAACACTTCCTATTCATATACCCATCCAGATTCCTCTTAAATGTTGTAATTGTACCAGCATCCACCACTTCCTCTGGCAGCTCATTCCATGCATGCACCACCGTTTGCGTGAAAAAGTTACCCCTTAGGTCCCATTTAAATCTTTCCCCTCTCACCTTAAAACTATGCCCTCTAGTTTTAGATTCTCACACCTTGGGGAAAAGACCTTGTCCATTTACTCTATCCATATCCCTCATGATCTTATAAACCTCTATATGGTCACCCCTCAATCTTTGACAATCCAGGGCAAATAATCCCAGTCTATTCAGCCTCTCCCTATGGCTCAAACCCTCTAACCCTGGCAGTATCCTTGTAAATCTTTTCTGAAACCTTTCAAGTTTCAAAACATCCTTCCTGTAGCAGGGAGACCAGAAATGTGCACAGTATTCCAATAGTGGTCTAACCAATGTCCTGTACAGCCGCAACATGATCTCCTAACTCCTAAATTCAATGCACTGGCCAATAAAGACAAGCATACCAAATGCCTTCTTCACTAGCCTATCTACCTATGACTCCACTTTCAAGGAACTATGAACCTGCACTCCAAGGTCTCTTTGTTCAGCAACACTCCCCAGGGCCTTGCCATTAAGTGTATAAGTCCTGGCCTAATTTGCCTTTCCAAAATGCGGCACCTCACATTTATCTAAATTAAACTCCATCTGCCTCTTCTCGGTCCATTGGCCCATGTGATCAAAATCCCATTGCACTCTGAAGTAACTTTCTTCGCTGTCCACTACACCTCCAACTTTGGTTTAATCTGCAAACTTACTAACCATACCTCCTATATTCACATCCAAATCATTTATATAAATGAGGAAAAGCCAGCACTGATTCTTGTGGCACACTGCTGGTCACAGGTCTCCAGTCTGAAAAGGAACCCTCTACCTTCACCCTCTGTCTTCTACCTTAGACCAAATTCTATATCCACATAGCTAATTATCCCTCTGTATCTAACATATAATGAACTTACTACACGTTTGAATTTGTATGTTGTGATTTGTTATTTTCAGTATCCATCATAGTATTTATTATTTGGAATGTTTACTGATGTATTCACATAGTATTTGACACGAATTTTATATTGTTCCCTAATGGGACTGATTGGCAAGTGTATGTTGGGGGTGGCAGTAGGTGTGGTATGTAAAATTGGGTGCACTGGTGAAGGAACTGTTCCTGTTTCCCCACTCACATCCACTAGTATT
This sequence comes from Rhincodon typus, assembly GCF_021869965.1. Taxonomy (NCBI): domain Eukaryota; kingdom Metazoa; phylum Chordata; class Chondrichthyes; order Orectolobiformes; family Rhincodontidae; genus Rhincodon; species Rhincodon typus. Next base: position 42,636,728 of record NC_063333.1, on the reverse strand, counting down.
TTATCAGCAACAGATGGCTCAACTACATTTGGACTAAATGAGTTCCTTAAATGAACAATGAATGGTTAAGCCACTATCGCCTGGGGGTGCGTGGAGAGACATTTCTCAATTAAAGGCTCTCAGTGTCTGATTGATAGACCCAGCATCAGAATGAACACCTTGAGAACTAGTTCCCTTTCCTTTCTGCTGAACCTTCTCCCTCTTACTGTCATTCAACAACCCTCATCCCATTCTCACTCACGTTACTGGTGGTGTTGGGAGTGGAGGCCTGCAGCTCTCAGGGGTGGAGGTTTTGGATTTCCATCCCCAGGTCTTTGATCACGTGGGAAGTCCACCTCTGCTAGGTTAAGTGCTTAAAAGACAGTTTATGGGAGTTTCTCAAAAGGAGGTGATACAGAGTTCTCACTAGTGTCTAGTTGTAGGGTGGGACCCCCATCATCTACATTAAATACCAGACACATCAGTTTGGGATGAATGTGCTTGCTTCTGTTATAAAGGCACATTAAATACTGGCTCCTATCAGCTTGGGATGATTATGCTGGCTGCTGTTATACACACTTTAACAACTACCTTTATTGTAATATTCCATCAAACAGACATTGCCATCATTGAAGAGCTGTTTGAGCAGATTTATTTTTGTCAAGCGATGCAAATATCAGTTCTGCTCTTTGTTTATAGAGCATTGGGCTGCAGCCAGTAAATTGTCTGTGTGTAAAATTTTGGTGCACAGATTTAAGTGTTTACATTATCTGTTTCTCAAACTACCATAAAAATAATAATTATGTAGTTTGTGGTTTAATTTTATCATGCTGTTAATAGCAGCCCTTGGAGTGTCAATAATCCTTGGGTTTTTGTGGAAGAATGTGTTACCATAATCTCAGTTACACTGTTAGACATTGCAGTGCGTTATAACACAAACAAAACTGAGCTGGGACCAATGTTCTAGCGAAAAGGGTAAATAGGGTGGTCAACAGGACTTTAAACTAGAAAGCCAGGAGGAAGGGAAGGGTAAAAGTCCAAGAAGTATAATGGCAAATGGGATACAAAGCAGCTGGTTAACATCTGTGGGGGTGGATTCAGCTGCATTGAAAAGTATGAAAAAATGAAAAGAAAGGAGAACTCAGGAGAGGTTATTAAAGCCTCCAGAATACAAAATAGGACAGAGTGTTTGGTAAGGGTTAGGAATCTAATTTCAAGCTGACCGGATAAAGGGATGACAATGAGAAGAGGGATGGTAAATACAAGACTGAAGGTGTCATATCTGAATGCATGCAGTATACGAAATAAGGTAAATGAGCTTGTGGCACAGATCGAAATTGGCAGGTATGATGTGCTTGGCATCATGGAGACGTGGCTGCAAAGGGTTCAAGGATATGCATCCTATCGAAAAGACAGGCAGCTGGGCAGAGGAGGTGGGATTGCCTTATTAGTAAGAAATGAAATTAAATCAATAGTGAGAAAAGATGTAGGTTCGGATGATGTAGAATCTGTATGGGTAGAGCTGAGGAATCACAAACTTTTTAACATATACAAATTCTACCATGGGAGTGGAGAGAACACAATTAAATATATTTATTCAAGAAGCAACAGAAGAAACATTTGCGTAACCAGGACTATAAAATCATATTTAACAATCCAATGGTCTTTAAAGCAACATTTCTAGTTTTTTAACTTAGCGGTTCTTTGGAATTCTGTTTCTCTTTCAGATTTATTTACAATATTTGGAAATTCAAATGGACAGCCATGTGTACTTCCCTTTAAGTACCATAAGAAATGGTATACAGACTGTACGACTGACGGCAGAACTGATGGTCTCCTATGGTGTGCAACTACTTCTGACTATGCTGACGGCCAGTGGGGATTTTGCCCAGTAAAATGTAAGTATGTCAAAATATTATCATCAGTTCCAAAATTACATGACTTTAATGTATGTCCATACTGAATTTTGAAATCTTTGCCACTCTATTTCTTATACATACAGACTTGCACACTGTTGACACAAGATCAATTATACAGCAAAAGTATTGAGTTATACAAATAAAAATAACCATAGTTTTTGTAAATTTACCTATGATCTATCCATCATGTGAATAAAACATACATTTCTGCATTCAGGATTTTAAATCCCATTTTGTAAATCAACAGTGATGACACTATCCTTGGTAAACGAAACTTTTTTACTTCTTCGTGTCTTTGCCTATTATTGACTTAGACAAATACTGAGAGAGTAATGTATCTAAATGTGCTGATGATACAAAACTAAATGGAAATATAAGTCATGAGATGAAGTCATGGTCAGAATTCCCATCATTTGCAGAGGAAGGTTTAGGTCACTCCTGTCTACAGTGGGACATGGCAGACTCTGATAACAAGGGCCATGGAATGCCTCTACATGGGTATTTAGTGGACATTAGTGGACATTATTTCAATGTATGCAGCTCACACAGTGGGACTTTGTAAATGCAGGAGGATTACTGAAACCTTCTGCCCTAGCCCTACACACCCACATTGCCCAAGCAAAGTATTATTGGATCACTTAACTACTAATTGTCCCTATTTTCTACTTTTCTTTCAACCTGGCATTCTATCATCCAACCCTTTGTCATTCTCTCTCCCTGGGCTTTGTCTGCACCTATCCACTCATTTATTTCCCCTTGCCACACCCCTCCCCCACTCCATCCCCTGTCTTCAGCTGCTATCAGTTCTGAAGAAGGGTTTCTGGACTCAAAATATTGTCTCTGCTTCTCTTTCCACGGATGGTAAAAGAACTGCTGAGTTTCTGCAGCAATTTCTGTTTCTGTTACCTTCATTTAAATCTTTGTTTCTCATATTACCCCAATGCCCGCAAACCCTGCCAATCATTGTCATGTACAACTCTGCACCATACCTCTGTACACACACACGTACACACACACATCTACACACTCGTATACACCCACATACAGACACACACACACACACACACACAGACTCGTATACACACACACATACACACACTCTTACACACATGTACACACACTTGTAGATGCACGCACACACATATGCACATGCACATGCACACGCACACACACACCCCCACACACACACATACACACACAAACACATTCCTGATTGGCTTGGAAGGAAAGTCCTGACTGATCTCTGTGCAGCTCCCCAGTTGACTTACTCCAAATGTTCACCCCCTGAATAGCAGTTATATGGAATTTCAGACCCTGATCACTACAAGTCTAAGACTGAGATTGGGCAATACCCTTGACTATTACCCCTGACTGACTGCAGTCTCACCCTTGACTTAACTGAGGACTAATCCCCTTAGACTTTGAGGTGTGTCATTTGGTTGAAGAAAAAGCAGTGTGGTTGCCACATAAGTTGCTGGTATATGCTGTAGGTGTGACGCTGTTATAACACAGTGCTGTATGGCAATATGTCCACCCCTTGTCTGATCACTGCTGACAATCATAATCAACTGCCTGCCTTTATTTCTCCACTAAAGTGCAAGATAAGGCAAAACTACCGTGAGCACCTAATTTGTGAACAGAATGGCAAAATGCAAAATTGCAAAGCAAGGAAGGAGGAGATGCTCTGATCATCCTAAAAGGCATGAACTGAGCAAACACTAAGTGAGATGTGAAGAGCCCTGAGATGCTCTAGGCTCTGATAAATGAGATGGGTGTCTGTCCCCGGGCACAAAGCAGCCTGACAGTAGAATCACAATGTAAGGTGTTGGTACACTCCAAAGTGCAACATTGAAATGTATTCAAAGTGAGTCAGAGATGTTCCATGATGATGTGATGAGGCAGATATGTGTCCAATGCCAACATTCATGGATGACAGATGCAAGTGGTCACTGCCCAGGGAGCATTCCCTGAGATGTTAGATACTGCTGTTCAAGCTGGTGGCCCAAAGGAGCGAGCAGTGAGCTAGAACAGTCAGGAACTTGCTCTGAGTATCTTATCAGGAATTATCATCTAGGAATTGAATGCAATATCTCCAAATTTGCAGTTGACACTAAACTGGGTGGCAGTGTGTGCTGTGAGGAAGATGCTAGAGGCTGCAGGGTGACTTGGACAGGTTGGCTGAGTGGGCAAAAATTTGGCAAATGCAACATAATGTGGATAAATGTGAGGTTATCCACTTTGGTCATAAAAACCAGAAGGCAGATTATTATCTGAATGGTGGCCGTTTAGGAAAAGGTGAGATGCAACAAGACCTGGGTGTCACGGTGGAACAGTTGCTGAAAGTTGGCTTTGTGGTGTAGCAGGCAGTAAGGAAAGCTAATGGCATTTTGGCCTTCATAGCGAGAGGATTTGAATATAGGGATGTCTTGCTGCAGTTATACAGGGCCTTGGTGAGGCCACACCTTGAGTATAGTGTGCAGTTTTTGTTTCCTAGAGTGAGGAAGGACATTCTTGCTATTGTGAGAGTCTGGCAAATGTTCACCAGATTGATTCCTGGGATGGCAGAACTGACATATGAAGAAAGATCGGATCAACTGGGTTTGTACTCACTGGAATTTAGAAGAATGAGGGGGATCTCATAGAAACACATAAAATCCTGATGGGACTGGGCAGACCAAATGTGGGAAGAATGTTCCTGATGTTGAAGAAGTCCAGAAATGGGGGTCACAGTTTAACAAGAAGGTGTTAGTCATTCAGGACTGAAATGAGGAAGAATTTCTTCACTCAGAGAGTTGTGAACCTGTGGAATTCTCTCCCACAAAAAGCTGATGAGGCCAGTTTGTTAGATATTTTCAAGAGGGAGCTGGACGTGGCCCTTGCGGCTAAAGGGTTCAAGGGGTATGGAGAGAAGGTGGGAGTGGGATAGGAAAATTGTACGATCATCCATGAACATATTGGATAGTGATGCATTTTCGAAGGGCCAAATGGCCTACTCCCGCACCTATTTTCTATGTTTCTATGTTGCTCTCTGCTGTGTCGTAAAACAGAAAAGTGCTTATAAATGAGCTGAGATTAGGTACTAATGAAATGGAAATGCATCCAAGTAGGCCACTCACTTCTCATAAGTTACATTTACTTCTCATCATTTAAATGTTTTTCATTTTTCTGATCTCACCACATTTTTCCAACTGACTCACCGTTCCCACTTCATTCAGGGCCCAGGAAAATTCAGTTGATTGTAAGGTAATGGCACCTTCATCACCTCAAAAACAGGAAAGGTCCTGCAAAAGGACATTTGCTGGAGAACTGGAAATCATATGATAAAGAAAATGCTGACTAAGTTAAAGATACAGAATAAAAGATAGAGACAGCATTCCTAGTTAAGGTTAAAGAGAATCAAACAGATTCTGGACCATCAATACCATAATACTAGGATTAGAAACATAATTTAAACTCAGCAGGGTGGAGTGGGTGGGAGGGGGACAACTGTTTTATGGTTCTTAGCATGCAGTGGTTGAAGTCTGTGAGAGTCAGATCTGCAAACTTTAAATTCCAAGGTGCAGAAACCACAGGTCTCTCTGGCATTGGCTGAAAGCATATATTAAAGCAAACACAGATTGAACTAATGGTGGACATTTAAAAGCATTGGAAACAGAAGCAGATAACATTTGAAAAATGAAAAGTGAAAGGGGCATAGGGAAATAACTGTGATAAATTTTTTCAGAAATGTGGCACTGGGACCGTAAAGTAAAAATCCATAGTTTATGATTCTGTGTGTGTTTTCCTTAAACTTATCAAATAGTTCAGCTGTTATTTCCTGTTTTCTTGTGTTGATGATGATAGCTTCAATTAATAGCATTTGAAGTTAAAATGAGATGCCTTATCATAGCTTACCAGTAAACAGAGTGCTCCATGCTTCATTTGAAGGTCCTTTCATTGGCACATTAGCTGTTTTCTACCGTTGTCTTTCAAAGCCACTTTCATGATAGCCAAATCTGTACATAGCCATGAATCAGCATGAGTAAATTGCTGACATAGAAACTTGGATGTTCAGAGGCATGTTCTTGTTATAAATGTTAATAAAGCCTAGGAAAATGTTCACAAATGATCAGTAAATTTGGTTGCTCTTTTGCAGCCTCTGATCATTTCACATTTGGAATTAAGGTTATTACAACTTACAGTGCAGCTTGCTTTTTTATTGCTTATAAACTTTATTTATTTAATATATTGTCAATAGGTACAGTGAAAAGTGGATAATGTTGCCATGTTCCAGCACCATCTTGGATTACAGAATAAATTACTGAACAATAATAATTATTAATAATAGTTATTCTATTTTGACATAGAATTCTAATTCGGAAATTATTCTCCTAATAACAGAGCATATGAGTCCACATACTACCCCACGACAACATGATTAGAAAATATTGTGACAATTACATACGTACTTGCGCTTTACGTCCACCTCTCAATTCTTCCACTCTCTTTCAATTATCTGACAGTTTGACCAACGGCCCACACTGGAAGAGTACTAATCTAAACTCCTATTCTGTGAAGATTTCTGATATACAGTTGACATGTTTGCTACATTCGAATCCACAGTTGCATGTACAAATTTTCTTTCACATCGTAATGTACTCCAACTTGTCCTTTAATTATCCTTTGACAAGGAGCAGTCAAATAAGCTGACTTTCCTTGAAGTCCTTACTGAGAAACCAGTATGAGGTCTTTGCTACTATCAATCGCAAACCAACCTTCACTGGTCAGCATACACATCGGCATTCCTACTGTTCCATAGGCTGGAAGATTGGCCTCTTTGGCAACCCTGTAAATAAGACCCAAGGCATTCATTTACTGTGCAAAGTTGATGTGGAAATAGACCTCATCAAAATTATCCTGCAGAATAACAGCTGTCCTTCTCAAGTAATTTCTTGCTCCTTACGGCACGAACTCATTAATGGCCCTAAGGTGATCACTCTTCAGTCCTGAAAAGTGCCTGGTTTACTTCGGGTTGGTTATTTATTTGAAAATGTTGAGCTACAGGTGAAGCTAGTAGCAACTCATGTCATGTTTGCCATAACCAAATTCTGCAGTCAAGCCAAAGAGTTGCGCTGCTTCTCACACAATGAGTCATGTGATATATGAATTTTGGTGTGGATGTGATGCTTGGTATAAAGGCTATTGGTCCCAAAGACTGTCAGAAAATTTCAAGCAGCATGTCCCTTAAGCTGTTTGCAAGAGGCAAAGGACTGACCATAACAAACCAAACCTTGCTTTCACAACTGAAAACACAGTGACCAAGATTTGATCTGATTCTGTGATTGGTCAACATTAGTTAAACAATCCCGAATGAACTAAGGATTACTCTGACAACCAACTTAGACACTTCAGTCAAGCTCACAGTACAGCTTGCTTGTATATAATGGAAGCTACATGTATTAATTCACAGGGACTTGTTCTTTGCAGGCGAGGAAAAGAAAACATATATATATGCTGCACCTGTTTCAGCTCAACAAAATGGGTGATTGCTTTTCTCTGGATCATTTCTCAGAGTAGTGCAACGATCAATCAGAGTAAACCTACCTGATTTAAAATTTAAATAAAGCTGGCAATCAAACTCCACTTATCAACCAATAAGCACTCTCTTCTCATACCATATAAATGTTATCTTTTCCTTCTTCCATTGGTACTTGTTGTGAATTTTTTTCTTTATTCATTCACGGGCTGAGGGTGTCGCTGGCCAGGCATTATTTGTTGCCCATCCTTGATTGCCCGGAGGACAGTTAAGAGTCAACCGCATTGCTGTAGGCCAGACCAGGTAAGGATGGCAGTTTCCTTCCCTAAAGGACATCAGTGAACCAGATGGGTTTTTCCAACAATCGACAATGGATTCACAGTCATCAACTGATGAAAACAAAACAAATACTTTGACAACATGTGTCCTTTTCCAGGAACAGTCAAATTAAAAATGAGGATGTTACAAGTTATTCATTTCCTGTCCCGAACTCTGTCCCTCAGCTGCCGGCTACAGGTTTGCTCTTGGCAATGTTTGAACCTGGTCCAAAACCTTGGTGTCATATTGTGTCAGAATCCTGCCCTTTGTTGGCTTTCTATGAGGAGTATCATTTGGGTTACTATTAAAGTGATTCAATGAATTAAAGCCTTTCCTCCCTGGATTTCTTCTTTGACAATAGAATGTGCTGCATCTGCACTTTGCCAGGGTCACCAAAGTGAGCGCACAGTGGGAACAGCCCTTTCAGTGATACTGATGTATCAGAAAGATTTTGACCAGACTCGCAAATCCATGAGCTCTTGCCCTTGTTCAAAAAGGGAGGGGTGCAGAATGTAGGAAGTTATAGAATAGATAGTTTAACATCTATTGTTGGGAACTTTTTAGAATCTATTATTAAGGAAGGAATATCAGGGCATTTGGAAAATCAAAACATAGTCTATAAGATTTGGTATGATTTTATGAAAGGTACATCATGTTTGACTAATTTGATGAAGCTTTTTGAAGCTGTAATAAGCAAAGTGAATAACAGGGATCCTTTCGATGTGGTATATCTGGACTTCCAGGAGACATTTGATGAGGAGTTGCACAAAAGGTTAATATAAAAAGTAAGATCATGTGGGTTAGGGGTAATTTATTTGCTTCGCCAGAGGTTTGGCCAACCAAGAGAAAGCAGAGACTGTGGATAAATGAGTCTTTTTCTGGTTGGCAAGGTGTAACTAGTGGGGTGCCACAGGGCTCAGTTCTTGGCCCAACTATTCACAATCTATGTTAGTGATTTGGATGCAGGGATACAAAGTATTAAAGCCAAATTTGCAGACAACACTAAAATAGGCGGGAAAGTAAATTGCAATAAAGAAACAAGAAATTTTCAAATATAAATGGATCAGTTAGGTGAATGGGCCAAAAAATTTGATATATGGTGTTTAAGGTGGATAAATATGAGGTTATACATTTTGGTTAGAAGAATAAAAGGAAACTTATTATCTGAATGGAGACAAACTTCAGAGTGCTTCAGTGCAGAGGGATCTGGGTGTCCTCATGCACGAATCACAAAAATCTCATATGCAGGTACAGCAGGTCATAAGGAAGACAAACAGAATTTGGTCATTTATTGTTAAAGGAAATGGCTTTAAAAAGTAGCAAAGTGTTGCTGCAAATGTACAAGGCATTAATGAGACTGCACCTGGCACATTGTGACAATTTTGGTCTTACTTGCCCTTACTTGAGGAAGAACGTAGTTGCATTGGAGTTCAGAGGAGGTTCACTCAATTTTTTCCAGAGATGAGGGATTTGTTTTATGAAAAGATATTTAAAATTTAAAGCATGTACTGTCTGGAGTTTAGAAGAATAAGGGGAGATTGATCCAAAGTATGTAAGATGCTAGAGGGGATTGACAAAGTAGACATAAAGAGGATGTCTTCTCATTTGGGGCAATCTTGAACAAGAGATCACAGTTTTGGATAAAGGGTAACAGAAATGAGGAAGAATTACCCAGGATCATGAATCTAAAAAATCACTACCTCAGAGAGTGGTGGATACTGGGACTTTGGGTAAATTTAAGTAGGAAATAGATTTTTAATTAGTAATGGGTTAAAGAGTTATGGGGAATGGGCGGGAATGCAGAAATGAGGCCAGGATGAGACGAGCCATGATCATATTAAATAACAGAGCAGGCTCGAAGGGCTGAATTGCCTACTCCTGCATCTAATTGTTATGTTCTTGCAGTATTAACTCTTCGTGCAGCATTTCATTGAATGATGTTTAGAAATCCAAGTATCCATGTAACTTCATTAACTAATGGTTTATCTTCATCTACTCTATAAGTTACATCCTCAAAGAACTCTAGTACTGTTGTCAAACTTAATTACTCTTTCATAAAACCATGTGATTTTATTTAATCATACTCGGAGTTTCTAAAATGCATTGTTAAGATTTTTTTGATAATAGATTCTAGCACTTTTCCAAACAACTGATGTCAGGCTAATTGGCTAATAATTTCTTACTTTCCCTCTCTCTCCTTTCTTCAGCAGCAACTTTACATTTGTTAACTGCCAATCTAGAAGGACCATTCTAGATCATCTCTGCTTTTAAGGGACCACTATTTACTTTAGCTACCCTGTTTCTTTCTTTTTGTGCACTTGTCAAAATTCTTATAACTACTTTTATTTCTGGATAGTTTATTCTCATATTCTAACTTTTTCCCTTTTTAATCAACTTTTTGATAACCCTTTATAACTTTGCTTTATGTGACACTGGCACTGTCAATTTCCTGATTCAGAGGCTGGGTGTGCTACTGATTAAGTTGTAGCCGAATAGAGGAAGCTAAGGTATAGATACAGATCATCTAATTCAATTACAAAACAGGTTACAGCCCTACCCCATTACTACGCTCCTATAGAATCAAAGAAATGAATCCCATTTTCCAGCTGTTGATCCTTATAGGTTATAGCATTTATGTGAGTTACCAAATATTTTTCCACGTACAATGAGGATTTCTGCCTCCATGACTGATTCATTCTGTGTTCCAGATCCTACCCCCCACAAGCACTGGGTGAAAAGAGTTTCCTCAGCTCCTCTTTAATCTTACCATCAAATGCTTTATATTTATGTCCCTTGTTGTTGACTGTTTTTGCTAAAGGAAATGGCTCTCTACATTATGTTAGCGAGACCCCTGATAATTTTATACTCTGCAATTAAATTTCCTCTCAGTCTCCTTAGTTCCAAAGATAAAACCCCAGCCAGAGTAACTTTTTCTAGTCCTGCCAATGTTCCTCTCCTTTGCATCTGCTCTAGCGTGATCACATCATTTGTGTAATACACTGACTAGAACTTTAACTAGTTATGGCCTAACTAGTGCTTTTGTCCATTCCTTGGACAACTATGCCATGTGCATTCTTAACTACCTTTTCTACCTGTCCTTCTACTTTCAGGCATCTTTGGGCATATACCTTTATGTTCTTCAACTTGTGTACACTTCTGAATGTCCTACCACTTCACCAGAGATTCCAAACCCATGACCACTTCCATCTAGAAGGACAAAAGTAGCAGATACATCAGGACATCATACCTGCAAGTTCCCCTCCAAGCCAATCACCATCCTGATTTACAAATATATTGCCATTCCTTCAGTGTCACTGGGTCAAAATCCTGGAATTCCCTCCTGAACGACATGTGGGTCTACCTACAGCACATGGACTGCAGTTATTCAAGAAGGCAGTTCGCCATTAACTTGTCAATGATGGACAATAAATGTTGCTCAGCCAGTGGTGCCCACATCCCACAAATGAATCAAAAAAAATATTGTATAATACATATTATTTTCCTTTGGTCCATAGATGCATTGCTTCACATAAATCCAAGTTGGATATCATGTACCAGTTCTTTCATAATTACTAGCAGTTTAACAGTTTCTTCCTTATCATCAATTACAGAAACAATATTCATATCAATTTCAAACTTCTCAATCGTGTTCACTACAATTAAGTCTAAATCATTGATATATATCACAGAAAATAGAGGACCCAGTACTGAATCCTTTGGAATCCCACTGGAAACTGCCTTCTTATCACAAAAAGATTCAGTCACCATTACCTTTTGCTTCTTGCCACTAGATCTATTTTGGACTTAACTTTCAGCTTGCCCTTTGGTCTCATAGATTTTACTTTCTGACCAATTTGCGATGTGGGATCTTGTCAAAAATAGTGCCAAAATATAGGTAGATTAATTCAAATGTGTTGCCCCCATTCTTGTTACCATCTCAAAAAATTAAAACAGTTTAGTCAACCTCTTCTTTCCCTTAACAATTCCACACTGTGGTCCTTGATCAATCTGCGTATTTTAAATTACCATTCGAACTGTCTCTGTGATTGTTTTTTCCCCCAACAAATGCCCAGGACTAAGCTTAGGCTGACTGATCTCTAATTGTTTAGTCTATCCCTTTATAACAATGATAGACACATTAGCTGTCATCTAGTCCTTGTTTCCAGAGAAAATAAGGGAATGATAATCAATGTCTCCAACCCTTCTTCCAAGAGTCTAGAATCTATTTCATATAGTCCTGGTAATTTATTACCTTTTAAACATATTAATTCCTCTAATACTTATTCTCCTTCCTATTTTGTCCCACCCAATGTTTAACAATTCTCCTTTGCTATGAAGCATACTTGATCTCCTATTCCCTTTGTTGCTTTTATTCCTAAACAGATCTTCATCTTAGATATCCTGCATCAATGAAGACTTGTGCATAGGACAAGGATTAGTAAAAAAAGCTGAAACAACTTGAATGCATTGTCACACAGGGAACTTTCTCTTGACATCCATATCTGAAAATTGTCTCAATGGTCTTTATTTCTGTCTTTTCCCTCTGCAACCTGTCAGAGACACTTGTTTTGCATGCAAAACATTATGATCTGCCAGCCTTATCTCTGAGCCAACATGAAAGGAACTACAAATATAAAAGCAGAATTCTACAGTTATTAGAAAATAACCCAGAAAGTTCTGGAAAAAGAAATTATCATGCCTGACAGCATCTGTCGAGAAAAAGAATTAATTAAGTACAACCCTTTGATAATTTTTCCAAGTGTGATGACTAATACACCACCCCCACAGTGAGGATTGTGGAAAGAGAAGGAAAGAGAGAGAAAGAAAGAGAGACGGAGAGAAAAGGCAAAGGTTTTTGAGGTCATCATCTTGTCCTCCATCCATACCCTCAATTGTCCCCAGATTGTGGCAACTTAAGTCTCCCACACCCCCCTATAACCTGGCAAGTAATTTGCCAATGTCTCCCAGTTTAGAAACAAATCACTTTTCTCATTTGCCAGGGATGGAGATGACTGGGAAGGCAGCAAGTTTAGGTCCTTCAGTGATCATTAGTTAACTGTTTTAGGTCATCAATTGTTTGTGAATCAAAACAGGTCTTCCATAATATTTCCCACTGGTAGTTAATTTGCTGAAACTGTGAGAAGAGGATGAGTTTCTCTCTAAGGTCAACTCACCCCATTAACCCACAGCTACCTAGAATACTCCTCCTCCCACCCACCTTCCTGCAAAAATGCTATCCCCTATTCCCAATTCCTTCGCCTCCGCCGCATCTGCTCCCAGGATGAGGCATTCCACTCCCGTACATCTCAGTTGTCCTCGTTTTTCAAGGACCGTAACTTCCCCTCCTCGGTGGTCGAGAACGCCCTCAACCGTGTCTCCCACATCTCCCGCACCTCATCCCTCACACCCCGTCCACGCAATAAAAACCAAAAAAGAATCCCCCTTGTCCTCACGTACCACCCCACCAACCTCCGGATCCAACGCATCATCCTCCGACACTTCCGCCATCTGCAATCCGACCCCACCACCAAAGACATCTTTCCCTCCCCACCCTTATCTGCTTTCCGGAGGGACAACTCTCTCCGTGACTCCCTTGTCCACTCCACACTCCCCTCCAGCTCCACCACACCCGGCACTTTTCCCTGCAACCGCAGGAAGTTCTACACCTGCCCCCATACCTCCTCCCTCACCCCCATCCCAGGCCCCAAGAAGACTTTCCACATCAAGCAGATGTTCACCTGCACATCTGCCAATGTGGTATACTGCATCCGCTGTACCCGGTGTGGCTTCCTCTACATCGGGGAAACCAAGCGGAGACTCGGGGACCGCTTTGCAGAACACTTACGCTCGGTTCGCAACAAACAACTGCACCTCCCAGTCGCGAACCATTTCAACTCCCCCTCCCATTCCTCAGACGACATGTCCATCCTGGGCCTCCTGCAGTGCCACAACGATGCCACCCGAAGGTTGCAGGAACAGCAACTCATATTCCGCTTGGGAACCCTGCAGCCCAATGGTATCAATGTGGATTTCACAAGTTTCAAAATCTCCCCTCCCCCCACCGCATCCCAAAACCAGTCCAACTCGTCCCTGCCTCCCTAACCTGTTCTTCCTCCCACCTATCCCCTCCTCCCACCTCAAGCCGCACCTCCATCTCCTACCGACCAACCTCATCCCGCCCCCTTGACCTGTCCGTCCTCCCTGGACTGACCTATCCCCTTCCTAACTCCCTACCTACACTCACCTTTCCTGGCCCCATCCCCGCCTCTTCGACCTGTTTGTTTCCTCTCCACCTATCCTCTCCTCTATCCCTCTTCTATCCGCCTCCCACTCTCTCCCTTATTTATTTCAGAACCCCCTTCCCCTCCCCCTTTTCTGATGAAGGGTCTAGGCCTGAAACGTCAGCCTCTCTGCTCCTATGATGCTGCTTGGCCTGCTGTGTTCATCCAGCCCTGCACCTTGTTGTCTCGGATTCTCCAGCATCTGCAGTTCCTACTATCTCTCACCCCATTAATTCCCTTTTTTTCCACCTTTCCCACCCCCTCCAAAGTGGAAAAAATCACACTCCTATTTTAAGCCCAAAACGACTCTTCCTTGTCATGGCCATAGGACATTCAGGGGTGAGAAAGTGACAAAGTAGACAAGGTCCCTACTTTTTTATCTGATGTCGTGAGGAATGTGTGTTTGCAGGTAGTGTTAAAGATGGCACCAGGCACAGATAGGTCTTAAGTCTGATCTTTCAGAAAAGGAGGATAGAAAATAGGGAGGGATTTGGCCATTGAAGGGAGCATTGCATTTAGAATTAAAAGTAAATATATAATGTTGTTGATAAAGTAATGTAATATTGTTTCTGTGTACTGTTTAAGTTACAGAAGGTGGCTGCTTGAATGTGTAAACAGATATAAAATCCCATTGGGGATAGTGAGATTTTCTGACGATATAATTGTGGGAAATTCTGCAACCATCCTCAAAGCTGCTCAGGTCATTGTTCCCAATGGTAAACAATTTCCTAAGGAACTGAAGACTGTGCAGGGCATGCAAATGACAGATTGATCTCACGTGTCTGAAAGGCAAATTACATTGAAAATAAAAGTTTTCTGGCAGAAATTTACAGCAAGCAGTTTGATCTTATCCAGCTGGCTTCATGACATGTTCTTTTGTGAAAAGACAGCTGCAAAATAAACAGCTTGGAAATCATTGAGAAATAAAACAGCATCCTTGATTCATCGTCAGCAGCAACTGTCTCCGTGAATCCAAGACTTCTTCCTTTCATTGTTCTCTAGAACTACATCATCGCTGTGTATTCTAGATACGCACAAGCCACACTGTGTTCAGTAGCAATTATGTGGTGCCTAGATATGAATGGTTAAAGAGAAACATGGAAAATAGACCTGATACTTTTGATCATTGATGCCTGTGAAAAATTCTGAACAGCATTGAATCATACCAGGACAATCCACCAATGTGTTTTTTCTTTTTGATGTCACTAAGTCTGCCTTTCTTTGGGCATTATACCAGAACATTGGTTTCCAGAGTGTCTAACCAAATTCACAAATTATCAACACTGTTGAAATCATATGTCACTGTTGCACAAAATGCTACGGATGCCCCATTTATGGGACTAGACGATTCAGCTGGAAGGGGCATTTCCATCAGAATAGAACTCATCCCAATATGCCAATGTTTCTGTTACTCTAGCTGACTCTATCCCTGGAGCTCATTTAAATGTTAGAAGTGAACTGTTCTGCCAAGAAGTCATCTCAGACTGAACTATGAGATTTGCTGTGCCTTGGGACAAACCTTGGGAGAAACCAGACAGCTGTCAACCAGTAAGCAGAAAAGACCCTTTCTCCCTACTGATGTGACCTGTGTGCACACTTGCACTGGCATCACTTGTACAGACTATAATATCATAGAACCCCAGAAGTTTCTCTTATATATCTTTGAATACCGTACACTAGGTCTGAACTAGCAAATTGGGCAACCATCTGGTTGTGATTCTCAGATCTCCCAGTGCTGTTATAGGGTTTATGAGTTCTGGTCATTGTGAATTCTGGATTTCTATGTGGTGCCCTCACAGTCCTGTTAGTAAGGGAGTCCTGAGAAGGCATTAAAGACCATCGGGAATGGAGTGGGCATATGAAAGGGAATGGGTTATGAATGGGGCTTGGGGGATATGACAGGGTATGGAGTGAGCATAATCATAAGGAGGCAGCATGGAGAATATGAGGAGAGTTAATAGAGCATGGGGTGCATGAGGGAATTGAGGAGAATGAAGAATAAAGATGAGGGGGCCAACAGTTATTCAGAGAATTAGGGGATGCCACAGTGAGCATGGGTCCTCTAACCTGCTGACTTCAGCATCCATAAGCCTTCATGGGTGGCAGTGGCCCTGACTGTAGCTCTTTCTCAACTTTCTGAAGTGAAAATATTATATTCATGCATTTTCCCTCAGCCTTCAGGAAGTTGATGACCATGAAACCATTGTGCATTGCTATAAAATTCATTCTCGTTCACTAACACTTTACAGGAAAAGAAAATTGCCATTCTTACCGTAAGATCAGGAGATAATAACGTAGAGGAGCAGGATTCGACCATTCAGCCATCGAGTCTGTTCCCCCAATCGATCATAGCTGATATGTTTCTCAACCTCGTTCTCTTACCTTCTCCACAAAACCCTTGATCGCCTTACTAATCAAGAACCTATCTCGCTCTGAATAATTATCCTCAATGATTTGAAATCCACAGCTTTCTACAACAATGAGTTCCACAGACTAACTACTCTCTGGCTGAAGAAATTCCTCCTCATCTCAAATCTAAAGGGTCATCCCTTCACTCTGAGACTGTGCCCTTGGGTCCTAGTCTGTCTTACTGTGAAAATATCTTCTCAATGTCCACTTCACCCGGATCTCTTAGTATTCTATAAGTTACAATGCGATCTCCTCCTCATCTTCTAAAATCCATTGAGTACAGGCCCAGAGTTCTCAATGCTCCTCATATGACAAGCCCCTCAACCCTGCAAACATTCTTGTAAACTTCCTCTAGACGCATTCCAATACCAATGCCTCCTTACTTAGACATGAGGCCCAAACCTACTCACAGTATTCCAAATGTAGCCTAACCAAAGTCTTACACAGCCTCAGCAGTACATCCCTGCTCTTGCATTCTAGCCCTCTCTCATAGAATGAATGCTAATACTGCATTTGCCTTCCTAACTGCCAACTAAACCTGCAAGTTAACCTGAAGAGAATCCTGAACTACGATTCCTATTAACCATTGTGCTTCAGATTTCTGAAGCCTTTCCCCATTCAGAAAATAGTCTATGCCTCTATTCTTCCAAAGTGCATAACCTCACACATTCCCACATTGTATTCCATCTACCACAGCTATGCCCACTTTCCCAGCCTGTCCAAGTCCTTCTGCAGCCACCCCACCTTCTCAACACTAGCAGTCCCTCAAAGAAACTTTGTGTCATCTGGCGACTTAGCAATAACGCCCTCAGTTCTTTCATCCTGATCATTAATATATAATTACCTGGTCAGGCTACATGTTATTCCTGACCAAAACAGAAATCTGATTGAGTCTTAATTGCCCTCTGAAATGTTCTAGCTAGTTACATAGTTGTATCAACCACTATGAATTCTCAAAACAGGAATGAAATCCATCAGACCACTTGGCATTGTCTAATGCACTAGGAATAACAATAATGTACTTAGCCTTATTGATGTTGCAAAGTCCTCATTCCTAACATCTGGGAACATCTAGCAGTTTCCATCCTAAAAGACGTTAGTGAATGATTGTGGACAATTAAACAACTCACTGCAGAGGAGACTCCACAAATATCCTCACTCTCAATGAATAATTGAATAAATGAATGAAGGAATAAAATAAGATCTCTGATTCACAAGGCAATGGTGAAAATACCACCCAGTGTAACTCTGCCCAGGCAATGCATGTGTATCTTCAGGAAAGGAGCAGTAAATAATAAAGAAAGCGACAACATTTGGAACTGCAGTCGTGTAATTAGAATAGGCACATTAAAGCTTTATGTAATATAAACTTCCATCAAACACAAGATTTCTTAGCATTGTATTGTTTCTTAAAGGAACATATTACTTTCGTTTCAAATAAGAGGAAATGAGAATTTCATGGCTGATTAATTACCAATAGCTTTAGGAACTCAAATTTCTGCCAGTGATTGGACGCGGAGCTTCATGTGATCAACTGGCATTATTAATTTATATAACATCTCACAAAACCTATCACTTTTAAGACAATGGACAAAAAATAAATATTGACTCATAAAAAAACCTGATATCGCTGTCAGCTCTGAATGTCTAAAAACTAATATTTCAAAATAACCCGGAGACATTTACTAAAGCTAGCACATAAACATGGAGGGACATCCGCTGTTTGTGATATATATATACATATATATAAATGACTTGGGTGAAAATGTAGATGGGTGGGTTAGCAAGTTTGCAGATGATACAAAGATCAGTGGACTTGCGGATAGTGTAGAAGTTGTCAAAGGATACAGTGGGATATGGAGCTGTTGAAGATATGGGCAGATGGCATTTGGTCAACGACAGTGTGAGGAGCTGTACTTTGGGAGATCAAATGTTAAGGAAAAGTATACAGTTAATGGCAGGGCTCTGAACAGCATTAATGTACAGAAAGATCTTGGGGTTCAAGTCCATGGCTCTCTAAAAGTGACCACGCAAGTAGATACGATGATAAAGAAGACATATGGCATGCTTGCCTTTATTGGTCGGGGAATTGAGTACAACAGCCAGGATGTCTTCTCGCAGTTTTATAAGACTTTGGTTAGGCCACACATAGAGCATTGTGTTCATTTCTGGTTGCCAAAATACAGGAAGGATGTGGAGGTTTTGGACAGGATGCAGAAGAGGTTTAGCAGGATGCTGCCTGGATTAGAAGGTATGAACTATAAGGAGAGGCTAGAAGAACGCAAGTTGTTTTCTCTGGAGTGACGGAGACTGAGGGAGGATTTGATGGAAGGCTATAAAATTATGAGATGCAGAGATAGGGTTGATGGTCAGGATCTTTTTCCCAGAGTTGAAATATCTAGTACTAGAGAGCATGCATTTAAGGTGGGAAGGGGGTAAGTTCAAAGGAGATATTAGGGGCAAGTTTTTTACGCAGAGAGTGGTTGGAGTCTGGAATGCGTTGCCAGGGGCGGTGGGGAGGCAGATGTGATAAGGGCATTTAAAGGACTTTTAGGTAAGCACATGAATATGCAAGGAATAGAGGGGCATAGACCCAAGGCAGGCAGAAGTGATTAGTTTCATTTGGCGTCATGTTTGGCACAACATCATGGGCCAAAGGGCCCGTTCCTGTGCTGTACAGTTCTATGTTCTATATAAAGTTGTAGAAATGTTGTATGAAAATATGTAACTAGGAAAAAAAAGTTATGCTCATAATTATACTATTTCCTTTAACAGTTTAGAACTTTCACTGTGTCAGAAAGTTCAGCCAAGAAGGAAGTAAGGAATTTCAATGGTTGGCAAATGCTGCACAGAGGCAAAGCAGCCAGTACTAATACAATACTGACAAAAAAACCTGCTTGTGATTTTAGCTGTCGGTTGAAACAATTTGCTAGTGATTTACAAAACAAAGTAGTTGATTTACTTAATTATTCCTTCACAATATGTGACATATTATACAGGTTAATTGTGCCCTGACTATGTTGTACAACATTAAACATGATTCCAAAAGTATTATAAATTATGCATACACTTTTGCGATCCTATCACTCAATTCCAACCTTTCTCCAGATTCCCCATAAAACTAAGATAAACTTATGTTAACAGACGCATCTGAAAGCTCACATCTGTTTCAAATAAATTAATTTGGCAAATTTGTGGATAGCTGCTGACCATTTGTCAATGGATCTTTAGTTTACTAATTTTCTTCCAATAATGGAGTTGGAAACTCGCATTGAATCTAATACTAAATTGATCCTTATAGGTCATTATTGTCTTCAACCAATAATGCATGTATAATTGCATAAAATTGGGATAAAATGAAATTGCTCTGTCATTTGATTTAGTGTTCAGCTTGATATCGGTTAGCGCAAACAGTTTTTTGAGGTCTGCTATCTTGAATCATTTATTTTTGTGTAAACAAAATTTTATTTTGCAAATCAGCTGTTTTAATTGCTTACTTGAGTAAGTTAAATTGCTGATGCTATATCTTTTCCCAAAGATTCAGGATGGTCTTCCTTTAGCAGTTATTGATAAGAACTAAAATAATTAATGAAATGCTTATGTAGCCAACTTGCCATGTTGCCTGAATGACCCATAAGTCAGTAATGAATTGTAACAACAAAATTGTGTTTAGCAAGATGTAATAGTGATGGAGTTGATGACAAGTGCAAAGAGAGCTTTTCCATCCTATATCATCCGACTTTCCAAACTTTGTTTACTATAAGTTACGAAGAGGGTTTTCAGTATTTTCTGCACTGTTACTTTGGAATGGGTGAGCTTGTCCTTCTGACATGGTGTGCTTGCAAAATATTCCAGGCAGCAACAGGCTCACAGCCATCTAGATTTTCCCAGAAGCTGATGGATTAGCACTTACTGGAGCAGATCAGGCAGGAAGCTCCACTTGCGATGTGTTCAAAAAGATAAAGTTGTTACCCGAAGCACTGAAACTGATCTAGAAGTGTACGAGCTCCAGATTTAAATCTCATCAGTGCTATTGTGCTTCCAACCGAGTGTTTGTGGAAGTTCACGCTGATGATTCATTGAACTTTTTCACTTACGGCCAGCTTAGGGACTAAATGAACCAGTCAACTGCAAATTTGTTCAAAAGCAATTTTTCCAATTTAAGTGTTCACTAAAAGCCAGAGAGAACAATCTACTAGTTGATTCAATAACACTAATTTGCAATCACAAGTGCACATTACTCAGCTTTAATTCTACCTGATGGGGTCTTAATAGTAAATAATAATTTGGTAACATAATTGCCATTTGCCTCTGGAAGAAGACCCTCAGCATACCTGGTCCAGTCAGACACGAGCACTTGAGGGGTCGCCTGACCAAACCTCTCAGGCTAATGGGCACCATTGCCAAGCAGCTCCCTTCACCTCAGCTACACGACCAGAGATTGCATTGAAACATAGTGGGCAGGTGAGAAAGTAAAAATAAGCCTTTAGAGAGCACTTTGGTGGCGGTGACAAGTATCACACATGCATGAATTTGAATATGTTTGTCCTACATCTATTTGTTTGAGTTTCTGTGTACATCTGATTGTAATTGTGGTTGCATGATGTCCAATTCCACGTCCACAAAGTATGCACAATGGATTCCTTGAGATAACAAGGTGTAGAGCTGGATGAACACAGTAGGCCAAGCAGCATCAGAGGAGCAGGAAGGCTGACGTTTCGGGCCTAGACCCTTCTGCTCCTCTGATGCTGCTTGGCCTGTTGTGTTCATCCAGCTCTACACCTTGTTATCTCAGATTCTCCAGCATCTGCAGTTCCTACTATCTCTGAAACAATGGATTGCTTTCTGTGTTGAGATCCTGTTGCAGCATGTGGAAGCTTGAAAAACAAAGTATATCTGGGGCTGGTAGGAACTGCAGATGCTGGTGAATCCGAGACAACAAGGTGCAGGGCTGGATGAACACAGCAGGTCAAGCAGCATCAATTATATCTAGGGCTACCAGATCTGCTAACATTATTGCCTCTCCTTCTAAAACATCACTTTTTTTTTTGCTGACCTCTGTCATCAAAAGTGTTGGTATGAATGAGGTGATCAATGATGTGTAGGGCATGTGCAGCGCATAGGGAGCCAGTGCATTAGGATCACGCGGAATTAGGGAACATGCAGTTCTGTGACCAACACAGCGCATAGGTTTGTGTCTAATGCAGTTTCTCTTTACAAGTCCTCACATTGATGGGTCTTGTAGCCTCCTCCTTCACAGGTTGAGACACCCTGCGCACTCCAGGCATGGTCATAGCCTTTTCCCATCCCATTGTGTAATTTTGCATTCCAGCACGGTGGAAGGCGACAGTGAGCGTTCTTCAGCCAGTGGCTTCAGCCTTTGCTGCTACTTGTTGGTATGGCCACAAATATCCAGATGTACCTCGTGGTAGCCTTTGCTATGAACTGCATAGGCTTTGTCCTTCCCCAGGTCCTCAATCTACATAAGCATGAAGCTATCCACTTTTCCTCGTAGCCTCTGACATATGAGGTGGCCATGCCAGCTATGGTCATACACACAGACACATATCATGTATTCAAAATATATCAGAGTTTATATATAAGTGTATGGATCTGAGAAATGCCATGTTGGTTGTGAGAAGTTGGCAAATATTGGATGCCAATATCCGTGGGAGAGGGCTGCACACAGCTGGTAGCCATAGACCTTCTCCGGAGAGGCTAAACAATTTGTAAACTGTTCACAAGCAATAGTGAGCCAAAGTCACTAGGCACGTGCTCTCAATTTCATGTCGAGAATGCTCAAAGTCTAGCTTGTTTGATGAATTTGGTAAGATAAGAAGCTGAATATTAATGAGGTGAATTGCATTGTTTATATGTCATTTAGCAAGCTATAGTCTCCCTTAATTGACAACTTGTCCTACTTAGCGAGGAACTCACCTCACTGCTCACAAATGCATAAAAGATGCAGTGAGTTGCTCCTAATGTTGAAATGGACCTTGCCGGATATCGGGCCTGATTCTGCCACAAATCTCACCATAGATTGTGTTACTCAGGAACCCATAAGATTCTGCCATTGAACTACAAAAATGGTGGCATTCATTACATTTGGATACTTGTGGCTTTCAAAATACAGGTTCCATATGATTCTCACGA
Organism: Rhincodon typus; assembly: GCF_021869965.1. NCBI lineage: Eukaryota > Metazoa > Chordata > Chondrichthyes > Orectolobiformes > Rhincodontidae > Rhincodon > Rhincodon typus. The sequence goes on along the minus strand of NC_063333.1, from coordinate 42,614,154 downwards.
TAATAAATTAATGCACATAGAATTTGAAAGCAATTTCCAGCCAACCATATATAAAAAAGGTAAAAGTTATTGGTTTTGTTGACCGGTGAAGAGGCTCTTTCTGCGATCCACACTTGAGTTTCTGCGGAATGAAGGTTAGTTTTCAGAAAATGTCCTTGTTTCTGAAAGTGAGAAATATCTGCTTCAGCTCAAAAACGATAATAGCAATTTTGTTTTACTATTTAGTCATTTTGTATTAAATATTCAACTCATATTACCAATTTTGTACGATGTAATGCAATGCAATTAATGAATTGAAATTGTTTTGCTGTGAAAGTATTTTGGAATTTGTCTATGCAATGTTACATTGGTTAAGATTAACAGTTTTTAAATCTGCAAACACACATTATTCTTTTGTTCACTTGTTTCGTGTTTTGTTTCATGCTGATTGCTAATTGCATATTGCAATCACTTTATTTTCCTGTTTATAATACTTAGCATTTTACAAGTTACCCCAAGAAATTGCGGTTTCTTTTCTTTCTTAATCTTTGGCACAGCTTTCCTCCCTTTTAAGGATCAGAGCAGTTTTAGTTGTTTGGAAACGGGAAGAGGAAAGGACTCCATTCATATTTTCACAAACATATCCTACATGTCTTTAGTCTCTATTTGTATGATTTTCTTCTTTGATGTAGAGGAAAATCTGCATTTTATATAGTGTTGTTCCTTGCTTGTGTTTGCAACAACTAAGACACTATCAAGATAAACTGTATATTGATATATAAATGTATACTAATTTTTAGCACAAGCGTAATATGTCTAGCTATTGTTTTTGGCAGGAAACGGTGATGGTGGGGGAAGGTACTGAACAGAGACAGGCCTTTCCATCCAGGAAATGAGGTTGAAAAGTGAAGGATGGGCTTGGGCTAGCTGTTGTATGCCATAGAAAATAGCAGAGACCTGGTACAAATCATCTACCCATCCTGCTACAGCAGAGTGTAATTATGATTTGAGACTGTACGTTCCTTATGTCTTGGAAATAAGGCCTATTATTGCTGAAAAGTTTCATTCATAGACTCAATATTAAAATTATTTTCTCTAGCATAATGAAATTCTCAAATTAATACCTATTCATCATCTATTTCTGTCAACATCTTAGAAATTCTAATTCATTTGTTTCACATGATATATACAAGTATGAATGATTACTTTTGAAAATCATATCACTCAGCTCATTTCTCATTTTGTGCAAGATTTTGACAAAGCATTTCCGTCATCCATGTTTTCTTCTTTTCTGTTCACTCATGGAGTATATGACTTTACTGGCAAAGGCTGTATATTGTTGTCTGTCCTTAATCCTCACAAAATGCTAGTGCTGGACCTTTTTGAACTACTGCAATCTCTACACGTTTTACATTCATAATGCTGTTAGGGAGGGAGTTCAGGACTTTGAGCCAGAGAGCGTGAAGACTGTTAGGAATGAAGCCCCAAGACTTTGACCCAGTGACAGTGAAGGAATGATGATATACTTGCAACTTAGAATGCCGTATGACTTGAAGGGCAACATGCAGGCTGTGGTGTTCCCAGCTACTCTTGAAGATCTGGGTGGTCTATGTCATGAGTTTAGAAAATGCTTCTGGAGAAGCCTTAGTGAGTTGCTGCAAAGCCTTTTATAGAAGGCACAAAGTGCTGACACTGTGATATTCAAGGAGGAATATTTAAGATGATGGTAGTTGGATGGTTTTATGTTTTAACTGAAGTGTCTTGAATCTCTAATCAAAGTACTTGAAGTATCAACCCAATGTCTTTTGTTTGACTGCTTGTGGCACATTGCACTGGAAGTAATGTTTTTATTAAGGTATGCTCCATTTTAGTAATTTTCAATCATATTCTCATTTATTTCAGGAGGAAATATTGAATAAAACCTTACAACTTCCACCCACCCCCATCCACAACATAAAATTCTTATATTTAATTATGGCATGAGCATGCTGGACTGACAATAAATAATGATTTTAAATACATGAACTTAATATTTAGCTGACTGTGGATGCAAATAAGTATGTGTTGCTTATTTTTATACCAGAAGAAGAAGACTTTCTTTTACTTTACACATAAATTAAATGCCTTCCAGGGATATACAGATTTAACAGTAAAACTTGTTTGTTTTTACAGCTAGTAGGTGTGGTATTTTATGGAAGAAAGATCCTTTAACAGGCACCTGCTACCAAATCAACTATAATTCAGCTCTAACATGGCATGAAGCAAGAAGAAGTTGTCAGCAACAGAATTCAGACTTGCTGAGTGTGACAGAGCTGCATACACAGACATACCTTACAGGTAACAAATCATTCAACAAAAATGTTTTTAAAATGTTATTCTCAAGCAAAACAAAGATGTCATGACCCATGACTAACAAGTTATTAATTTTATTGATTTTTTGCTGCAAGAATAGTCTCAAAGTATTAATTTGCAACAACCACATTCTTGAAAATCTTTCCAATGTCTATATTTTTAGGGCACATGTTTCAGTGCTGTTTCCTGTTTGAACAGTGACTATATATGTGTTTAAGGCATTTATTTAATTTAAATGAGATTCAGAAAATGTGGGAAATGAAGGTGAAACTTTTATTTCTAATTATCATGCAGTAAGGATTGTTGATGAGAGAACTGCTATTACTGTAACCTCAGCCAGTTGTTGAATTGCATCCAGTAGATTAAACATACTGGACAAGTTTGAGCTCTGCAAAGATAGGCAGCATCAATAGGATGTTTAGAATACATTTGAGTTGAATTTCTGAGGAAGTTGTGACTATGCATGTTTATCTGTATGAATCCCAAATAGACACTTGTCAAAGTTTCATACAAGAAATTACTAGCAAAACTGAAAGCATACGGATGTGAATCTAATCATGTCACATCATTTGATAACAGATTCAGAGTTAGGAGATGATGCATATATGACACATGCAATTAGTGGTATGTAACCAGGTAATGGTCCATTTTCACCTGCATTTGGGCCTCAACTTTCACCATAGCTATTAATGACTTGGATTCAGGAATGCATTCACGTTTGTAGCTGGAAATAAGTTAGGAAGCAGGGAAAATTGTGCATTCCACCCTTATCCCAATTTATTTCCTTCTGAAGTTTTTGTCCAAGGCTCTATCACCTCTAGTTGCCATGGAAAGAGTGCAACAAAAGTTCACCAGAATAATTGTTGGGATCGCATATCGTTATGTAAGGAGATAACGGGTCAACTGGGTCGCTATTTGCTAGAATGAAAAAAATGGGAGGGAGAGTCTCACGAAAATTATAAAATTCCAACAGAGCGAGACAGACTGGTTGCAGCGATAAAGTTTTCCCTGGCCATGAGGCTCAGCACAAGGGGTTATTGACTCAGGAAATGGAGTAGATTGTGCAGGACTGAGACGAGGAGAAATTTCTTCACTCAGAGGGTGGTGAACTTGTGGAATTTGCCACACCAGACTGTGGAGGCTAGGTCATTATACATATGTAGCCAAAAAAAAGATTTTCCAGATACTACTGGTGTCAAGGATTTGGCGTTGAGATAGAGGATCAACCATCATCATATTGAACGGCAGGGTAGGCTTGATGCTTTGAATGACCTATTCCTGCTCCTGTTCTCTATGTTTCTATATTCTAAGTTTTTAAACTTGACAGTTGCAACACAATTTTGGCTAGCCCTTCACATTCTACCCTCTGTTAACTGGAGCTCACCAGTACTCTGCTGGTAGTGTCTTAACTTTCATAAAGTCTTCATCACCTATCACCCCCTGCTCTCACTGGCTAAATTGACTCCTGGGTGGACAAGTCATGACTTTTAAATTCTCATCTTTGTTTTCGAATCCCTCCATGTTTTTTGTCCTCCCTATCTCCTCTACTCCACAATTCTCTGAGATATCTGCACATCATCCAATTCTGGCTTCAAGTGCATCCCCAATTTTAATTGAGCCATCCTTGATATCCATGCCTTCCACTGCCTGTACCCTAAGTTCTGCAATTTCCTCCCGAAACCTTCCTGTCTCTCTACTATTTTTCCTGCTTCTGAGTCAAATGTAGCCACAATAAATATCAGAGGAGATATCTATTAATCCCAGTTCTCAGCTGGGAGTCCTGCGTTATCTTCTCCTTTGAAGAAAGTAAGTAGAGAATTCTGAGTGTGAAAAAAGATTAGGTGAACGGGGTGTGGATTCATAGAGGCTGACTGTGAGGATAAGATGTTATGAAATGAAGACATGTATTAGCATCAAGCATCAGCTGTTCATACAGTGATATGAAGTGTCTACAGAGAGTGAAGAATGAATGAATCTGGAAGGGATACCACTTGAAAGTTTTATAAGTTATGTCCGCATTTATTTCAAAGGGAATGAGTATAAAAATAGGGAGGGCTTGATAAAATGTACAAGGCACTAGTTGGACCGCAGCTGGAATACTGTGAACAGTTTTGGGCCCCTTATGTAAGGAAAGATATACTGCATTGGAGACAGTCCAGAGAGGGTTCGCTGGGTTGATACGAGGTAGAGGGTGATGTCTTTTGAGCAGTGTTTTGAGTAGATTGGGCCTGTCCTTATTGGAGATGCTAATATTATAGCTTGGTTAAAATAAACTCACAATAAAGCCCATTTCAATTTCAAACTAATTATTATCTCCCCTGTCCAAGCAAGTACATTGACTTAAAATTTACCTTGTGTGTCTCATGCTGGCTATTGGCACAAGGAGTCCGATTACATGTTCATTTAATTATATTTAATTCTCAAATTTCCAACTATAATTTCCGAATATGTTTTATTAATTCCTTATGAATAGTGTGTGAAAATTTCCTTAATAAAAAGAAGAATGTGTATTTATACAGTGCCTTTTATGACTCTAGGAGTATCATATTGTTTTACATCCAATGAAGTTTCACGATGAAATTCATCTATTTAGCTTGTATTCTTTGGTGTCAAGACATGGGTATTATGAATTGCATATTTTATGGTTAATGATTTGCACACAGTATTGAGATTTAAAATGTGCCAAAACTACTTTATTGCTAAATAATATTCAGGCTAGTGCTCTCGATTGAGGAGAATGCTGTTAATGTAGTGTACATGGATTTGTCAAAGGCATCTGATAAATTTCCACACAACAGATCTGTGAACAAAGATAGGCCTTATGGAATAAAAAAAAGAATAGCAACATGAACATAAAATTGGCAGTATGATAGGGAACAAATGGTTAATAGTTAATGGCTGTTTTTTGGGTTGGACAAAATTTTATGGTTGAGCTCCCTAGCAATTGGTGTTATGCCCTTTGCTGTTTCTGATATAGGTTAAAGACCTAGACCCTGATGTATAGACCCTGATGTACAGGGCACAATTTCAAAATTTGCTTTCAGTCCAAAACTTGGAAGTATTGTTTACTGTCAGGTGAATCATATAGAAACTTCAAAAACACATTGACAAGTTAGTGGAATAGACAAGTGGTACTTAGGGTACTGCATCACATTTGAGGGAGGCTGTGAAGGAACTGGAGAGAGTGCAGGATAGATACACTGGAATGGTTCAAAGGAAAAAGAACTCAAGTTACATATGTAAATTGGAAAAGTTGGGGAATCTTTCCTTGGAGAAAAGAACTTGAGAGGAGATTTGATAGAGGTATTCAAAACCTTGTGGAGTCCAAAGAGAGTAGATAGGAGAAGCTACACCAATTGGTGGAAGAATCAAGAACGAGAGATCACTGAAGTAATGGCAACATAGAAAAAGCTTTTTCACAACGTGAATGGTAAGGATCTGGAAGGCATTGCCTTAAGAGTGTGATGGTTGCAGCTTCAATAAAGACAATCAAAGGGAAATTAGGTCGTCATTTGAAAAGGAAGAACTTGTACGTCTGAGGGGAGAAAGTTAGGCAGTGACACTGAGTGAATTGCACCTTTGGAAAGCCTGTACAGACTGGGCTCAATGACTTCCTTTTGTTTCGTAATCATTCTGTGATTTTCTGTATCCAATCCTGGTCATTTGCAATGCTAAATACTCAAATGTCCCAATATTGATGTCACCACCCTGTTTAAAATTTTGGCAGCAAGTTTCATTTCGTGAAATTGCTTCCAGCCAACCTTTAAGCTGAATGACCTGTAACCTCACTTATTGGAACGCTGTTGATATGAGTTTCTTAGACAGTATAAAAGGAAGCTAGTGTTGTACCTTGCTTTTATTGACCACCTGCATTTTCTGTATCTCCTGTCTTCTTAAGCTTGGGTGTTGTCATTCTCATTCTTCTGTGTGCCATTTCTTCTTAGCTTTGGGTTAATTAATACTAATTGAAGCTGCTGTTGTTTTCCTTGGCAATTCTATGAGTTAAGATCAACCCTTTGTCTACCACTCTGAGAGTTTGTGCAAACATTAGTTATTTCCAGTTTTCAGCTTTGTCTAGGGGTTAGAAACTTCATCACATACATATCCATGTTGTTAGTTAGCAGAATGTATTCAATTTCACTGTAACACTAATATCTGTCATTTCTTCCTTAGGCTGCCACTGGCCCTACTTTGGCTAAGATTCTTGCTGTCTTCCTTGTTCCAGGAAATCAGTTGTCCCAAAACATGAGATAGGATGATGATATGAGTAACCATTCTCTGCAATGTGTTTATCTTTTATTTAGGACTAATGAATAATATTGGCACATCACTTTGGATAGGACTAAATAGCCTGGATCTTGATAGAGGGTGGCAATGGAGTGATCAAAGGCCCTTCAGATACTTGAACTGGGCTCCTGGTAAGTAATGGGAACTTTACAGTGTGAAAAGAAACAGAAATCAAAATGATAAACAATTCTTGAGCAGATTGCCTGTGCCCTAGAATTCCTGGGCTCAAGAGGTCATAAATGTTACAGGCACATTGAGTATCAATAGATTTGTGCCTCATATAATTGGATGTCAGTCTTGCTTTGGATTAACCCTATTTGTGGAGAACCAGGTAAGTTGATATTTCAGAGCTCTCGGCAAGCAATGTACAGTAAAATTTGAAAATAAAGGTAAGTGGATTTTAAGGTTGGGTAGGTTAGGGGATTGTGATAAACTAATACCATTTACCATCATCATTCCTCTAAACAGAACACAACTTCAGGAAGTTGAACATGCACAGAATAATGTGGAAATCCTGAAGTTTTGGTCTATCACTCATGGTTCAGATAGAGGTTGCTGTACGCTGTACCCTTCCTCAGACCTGCAACTCATTGAAATCAGTACAAATTTTCACACACCCATCCCATATCCCTCTTAAAATTCATTATAAGTAATAACTTGTCCAATCATGGTTTCAACAGTGCTGAGATCAATGACATTTGACAAACAACAGAATAGCTCAGAAATATTAATTTTATATGCATGGAGTGTTGTTAAAAAACTGACTTATTAATCAGATCATTGCTGGAAGTCAGCTCAAGTATCTACGGGAAGTTGGGTGCCTTTCAGACGTCTGGGTCTTAAAGTCCACCAGTCAAGAAAGTATAAAAACCAGAAGAACTGTGGATGCTGTAAATCAAAAACAAAAACAAAGCTGCTGGAAAAGCTCAGCAGGTCTGGCAGCATCTGTGGAGGGAAAAACAGAGTTAACGTTTCGGGTCCAGTGACCCTTCTCAGAACTGATGCTGCCAGACCTGCTGAGCTTTTCCAGCAACTTTGTTTTCATTATTCAAGAAAGTATGTTTACTTTCATTTTTCTTCTGAAGTTGGGGGCCATAGGAAGAGGAAGGTCAAAGGCAAGGGTGGGAGTTGGTTAGCAGAATCTCATTTTCCTCATAAGTGGTTCCAATTGCCCCCAAGTTGGGGAAAGTTCCTAATGCCGTGAATAACTTCAGGAAGACTTCCCGATCATTAAATCCTTTGAGATATAGGCTAATATTAATTTTCTTTCCCTATAACTTAGTAAACTTTAATGCAAACTTTATGTAATTCATGCCTCTAATCCCAATGTACAACAGCTTTCTGCATTCTTTTCCCATTTAAATAATATTCACCTCCTCTTTTCTTCCCACATAAGTACACAAGCTCATTTTTCCACATGACATTCCATTTGCTGAAGTTTTGCCCACTCATTTAACCAATCCATATCTATCTATAGATTCTTTGCGTTGTCCTTTCCACTTGCATTCCCATTTATGTTTGTGTCATATGCAAGCTTGTTGATGGTGAAATTACTCTGTCTTTCCTTCTTTGCGAACTCAAGGACATCCATCATCTGAACCGGAGCATTCATGTGTGGTTATGAATCCTTTAATGGGAGCCAAGTGGGAAAACAAGGCTTGTTCTCTGAAACTGGGATATATTTGTCAGAATGATATTGGAAACAGAAGTTCTTCCACAACTGTTGAAGGTTAGTCCTGTTGTGTGTATAACCATTTGAGAGTAATATGACATGTGCTGTTTAAACACAGAACAACAAATTTCAACGACTGCAAAAGGTTGATACAGACAGAAGATGTTTCCAAGATTTTACTTTGAGTTAAGAATTCCTGCTTCTGTTAGTGTATTGCTCAGGAAGATTTCTTTTCAGAACATATTTTAAGTTTAGCTAGCAATACCAAAGAGCAGTAATTTTTATTAGCATATTTATATTTTGGCGTGGTTTTCCCTCCAAGATGGTGTAACCTTGGTGGAAGATTGATGAAGCTACCACAGAAACATTATAAAATGGCTGAATAAGAACACTTATGCCATTTCTCCTAGAGTTCTACTGGTCATCTGCCAGTGTAACATTAGGAGGCTGGGAGAAACCCTGTGGAATTTAAATCAACATTGTTATCAATAAGTAAACAGAAGTTCTTCTCACATAGGTTTATTTATTGTATTCATCCCTGAGGTATGAGTATCACTGGCAAGGCCAGCATTTATGATCCATCCCTCATTGACCTTCAGAAGCTGACAGTAAGCCACAACATTGAAGCACTGCTGCTCACCTGCACTGCTGCACTTTACACCAAAACTATCAGAAGGAAACACATGATTTTGACCCAACAGTCGTGAAGGAATGCTAACATAGTTTCAGGATGCATATGGCTTGGTGGGAAACTTGCAAGCGATGATGATCCCATGAGACCGTTTTCCTTGTCCACCTAGATTGTAGAAGTCTTGGGTTTGAAAGGTGCTATTGAACGAGCCTTGGTGAATGGCTGCAGTACATTTTGCACCAAGTGTCATTATGCACCGGTTGGGAGGGAATGTATTAGATGAGGAATAAGATGTTGATTGAATGGGATTCTTTGCCTTGTATGATGTGAAGGTGTCTAGGTGTTATTGAAGCTGCACGTTCCAGTAAGTGGAGATTATTCCATCACTCTCTTGATTTGCACTTTGTAGCTAGTAACTAGATTTTGGGCAGGCAGGAGGTGAGTTCATTTCAACAGAAGTCTCTCTGATCTGGCCTAATGTCCACATAATTTAAATGGCAGAGCTATTTAAATTTCTGGTCAGTGATAACATCATAGAATATTGATGGTGAGTTATTAACCCTAACCCTAAACCTATTGCAATTGGAATGCTATTGAATGTCTTGGAGAAATTAGACAGGAACTTTCAGAAGTTGATTGGGGGAGGCTATTTGCAGTTAAAGCGATGGTTGGGCAGTAAAAGGCCTTTAAAAATGAAATAACGAGAGCTCAGAGACGGTATGTTCCTGTTAGTGTGAAGGGCAAGGCTGGTAGGGTAGGCAATGCTGGATGAGTAGAGAAATTGAGGCTCTGGTCAAAAAAAAATTATGGACAGCTAGGATCAAGTGAATCCCTAGAGGAGTATAAGGGCAGCAGGAGTATACTTAAGAGGGAAATCAGGAGGACAGAAAGGGTACGTGAGATAGCTTTGGTAAATTGAGTTAAGGAGGATCTGAAGAGATTCTATAAGTACATTAAGGGCAAAAGACTAACTAGGGAGAGAATCAGGCCTCTTAAAGATCAACGTGGGTGTCTCTGTATGGAACGACAGGAGATGGATGAGATATTAAATGAATATTTCATGTCAGTATTTACAGCGGAGAAGGATATGGAAGCTATGCAACTTGGGGAAAAAGTAGTGAGCTCTAGAAGAGAGTTCGGTGGTGCAGTGGACAGTGAAGATGATTATCGCAGAGTACAATAGGATCTTGATCAGATGAGCCAATGGGCTGAGGAATTTAAATTAGATAAATGTGAGGTGTTGTATTTTGTACAACAAATCAGGGCAGGATTTATGCAGTTAATGAAAAGGTCCTGGGGTGTACTGTTGAACAAAGAGACCTAGGGGTGCAGGTGCAATAGCTCCTTGAAAGTGGAGTTGCAAGTAGGCAGGATAGTGAAGAAGGCATTTGTCGTGCTTGCCTTTATTGTTCAGAACATTGCGTAAAGGAGTTGGGATGTCATGTTGTGGCTGTACAGGAAATTTGTTAGGCCACTTTTAGAATATAGTGTACAATTTTGATCACCCTTCTATAGGACAGATGTTGTTAAACTTAAAAAGGTGCAGAAAAGGTATACGAGGATGTTACCAGGACTGGAGTGTTTGAGTTTTAGGGAGAGGCTGAATAGGCTGGAGCATCGGAGGCTGAGGCGTGACCTTATAAAGGTTTATTAAATCATGAGGGGCATGGATAGGATGAATAGCCAAGAGCTTTTTCCTAGGGTAGAGCAGTCCAAAACTAGAGGATGTGGTCTAAGATGAGAGGGGAAAGATTTAAAACAGACCTGAGGGGCAATACTTTCATGCAGAGGGTGGTGCATGTATGGAATGAGCTGCCAGAGGAAGTGGTGGGGGCTGGTACAATTGCAACATTTAAAAGGTTGCTTCAATATTGGAGGAGTTGTGAATGGTACTGAACAATATAAGTCATCAGTGAACCTCCCCACTTTTGACCTTATGATAGAGGGAAGGTCATAACTGATGCTTCAGATGCTTCAGCTAAGGACATGACCCTAAAGAATACTGAAATAATGTCCTGTGGTTGACGGGATTGTCTTCCAACAACCTCAGCCAGAATCTGCAGCTGCAAGCAGTAACATGCTGTGGTTTGAAATTTTCGAAGTTATATAGCAGTCTCAAATTCTACAAACTTATAACAGCTTGCATAAATCATTGCTCCTTCCCATCGTACAAACCCAGAATGTAATAGAATGTACTCAGTGCACGTTGTGCAGTTTTGCATTTCACATCTGCAGGAACACAGCTCTGCAGAATTTCACTGATTGATATTTAACCATAGGTGACAACTTGCTTGGTCATAATTTTTACAAATTTGTTGTGCATATTGATTTTGAAACACTGTTTTTTATTTGTACCTCCCAAAATCTATTTTCTTGTCCTTCAAATACTTCCCTCAATACACAACTACAGATTTTTATTCTTTTATTTTATTCACTAGTGGGATGTGGGAGTTGCTGATTGGCCAGCATTTCTTGCCCATCCCTATTTGCCCTTGAGAAGGTAATGAACTGCTTTCTTGAACTGCTGCAGTCCTCCTGCTGTAGGTTGACACACAAAGTCCTTAGGCAGGAAGTTCTAGATGGACTAAAATGCCTAAAGATGACCTTTCACAATAGATATGAGAAAGAGATAAACTGTATGTACCAAATGTAAACGTGCATTTTGTTTAAATTTTAATGAATATTGAACATAGAATACATCTTTCCCTATTGACTTGATCCATATAGAAGCAGATACTCTGTTTTATCCAGATTCTCTCTGTTGCAAAACTAATGTCATTTTATATTATTGTCTCATATTTTTCTTTATTGCTGGTGTCATAGCTTTTGTGTGGGATATGTGTCATGTTCTGTTTTCTTTCTCTATTGCTGAGTATTTCAGGTACCAAGACAACAGACTGAGAGAATGGTAAACTAGACACAGAGCCATATTGGTTCCTCAGAATAGAAGTCCATTTGGCCCATCTTAATTGTGCAGGCTTTTTGCCAGAGCACCTCAAACTAATCTTACTCTTTTCCACCTTCCTTAAAAATCTATCTTCTTGTGCCTCAAATACTTCTCTCAATTTTTGTCAAAGCAAGCTATAGCTTCTGCTTCAACCTTGACAAACCAACTGATGCTTCAACAACTGACATTTAAAGAATATCTCTTTACCTCCTCACTCTTTTGGTAATGATTTTAAATTGATGATCTCTTATTATTAAATCCCAAAACCAGAAGTAATTTTAGTTACTCTAACAATGTATTTTCTACTTTCAGCATCTCAAGTCTCTTCTCATGTCTGTGGTTTGCCATCTCTGGTGTTATCTCAATTGATATTGCTTCTCTTCATGTTCTATCCTTTCGAAAGTAGGTCACCTATGTTACACAAAGCACTCTAGTTGCAACTTTAGCAATATTTAGAATTGTTGCAAGATCAGCTAGTAATCAACAGTTCTAAATTAATTGTGTTTGCTAAGGATGAAGGAAGGAAACAGGAATATAAATAATACAAAGCATGGGATCAACAAATAGAGGCAGGGGATACAAGGCAAGGATTCCCTAATGCTGACTACAACATAACTGTCAACGTTTTGGAGAATCCTGGCTTTGTTCATATCTATATTGAATCACATCCAAGTCATTATGAGTAATCCCTGAACTGGCCACATGTTCTTTTCTTAAAGGATATTATTTCATTAGAAACAGTTCATCGAGGGTTCACTCAACTGATTCGTAGAATGAAGTGATTTTCTTATGAGGAAAAGGTTATGCCTATTGTCATTGGATTTTTATAGACTAAAAGATGACATTATTGACACACGGTTCCTGGGGGAACTTGATAGGATGGATGTTGAGAAAATGTTTCTCCTTGTGACAGAGTTCACAATATTATAAGGGACACATTATAAACATTCGGCATCTCCCATTTATGTTGGAGATGCACATGTATTTTTCTCTCAGAGAGGCATTAGTCTGTGGATTTCTCTTCTCCAGACAGCAGTGGAGGCTGACCTGGGCTCTTGAATATTGAATATTGAAGGCTGAGTTTGGTTGATTTTTGATTAACAAGGGAAGAAAGAGTTATGGGTAACAGACAGTAAAATGGAGTCGAGGTCACAATCAAATCAGTTATGATCGTATTGAATTGCAGCGCACGCTTGAAGGGCTGAATGGTCTACCCCTGCTCCGAGATCCTGTGCTCTTCATTCACATTCTGTTTTTTATCTGTACGGAATATATAGAGACACCTAGTTATATATTATTAACTGATTCCTTGGAAAGTTCTCCAGCTTGGAATTCAATAGCATCATATCCATTTGAAAGAGTTCTACCTTAAGTGTAACAATGCCACTTGTAGGTTTAGATTAATTTCAACAAAGATTAGAGGAATGATACAATTACAGTGAGAGTGAGCACTGATTTATGCAGCCTAGTTCTAAACAAAAGATGCTTGACCAATAAGCAACAGCACAAGTAACAAAAAAATAATTCAGGTAACCTTTAGTCCATATGATGTAGGAGCAGAATTAGGCCATTCAGCCCATCCAGTCTGCCCTACCAATGAAATCATAATTTATCTGCTAATCTGCAACTCCACTTTCCTGCCTTTTCCCCATAACGCTTCGTTCCCTTACTGATTAATAACTTGTCTATCTTGGCCTCGAATATACTTAATAGCCCAGCCTGAACAGCCCTCTGCATAAAGAATTTCACAGATTCACTTTCCTCTGAGAGAAGAAATTTCTCCTCATCTGGGTCTTAAATGAGTGACCCCTTTTTCTGAGATTATTCCCTCTGAGTCGAGAGTTTCACACAAGACGAAACAATCTCTGCATTTACTCTGTCATGTCCCTTAAAATTTAGAATGTCACAATAATGTAGCCTGCTATACTTCTAAACTCCAATCAGTACAGGTCCAACTGACTAAACCTCTCCTCAAAAGACAGTCCCTCCCAACATGGTATCATAGAGAATCTGTTCTGGACTATCTCCTATGCCATATATCCTTCCTCGGATAAGTCTCCCAAAACTGTTCACAGTCTTCCAGCTATGGTCTGAATAAGGCCTTGGATAGTTTTTTAAAGGTCTCCCCATTTTTATACTCCAGTACCTTTGAAATAAAGGCAAATATAAATTGCAGATTCAAAATATATCAAATATATCACTGATATTTTAGAAATTTGCAAGCATTTGGAGAGTTGAGATCATTAGATTGACTATGTGCTTTTCATTGATACTAACAGAGACACTAGTTAGAGCTGGTTTTAAACAGGATCACATGGCCATAGTCCTTTGGGAATACGTGGTGCCATTAAAGCTAAACTCAACTGTATGGAGTGGCTAAGTCCACGACTTCAATGAATACAGATTCAGGCAATGGCAGTGAATCTAGATTACCATGATACAATGGCATGCTGCATTTGTTTATGGCTTCCTTGAGTATCACTTTAATGAATAGACTAGAAAATGTGCACTGATTGCATGGACACATCATTGCTATCAAGTCCTTTTGGCCTAGGTTAAGGAATTCTCCAACTTGTATGTGAAACACTCACATAGAACTGGTTGTCGTAGCTCGTTTAACCATTTGGAAAATTCATGTTGTGCGGAACAGTTATCGATAAGATGGGGATGCAAGGGGTTATGTGTGGCTTGGGCAGCCCATTCATATGTGGATGCAGTGAACTGTGAGAATGAATCATATCATCCAATGTTTTCATCAGTTTCTATGAGAAACATGCCTTTGATGGAATGATTTCTAACCCCTTACCTCTTGCATATTTCCAGTAAATAGAAATTGGGAAAAGTCATTAAAAAAAAGGAAATGAGGGTGCATTAGTGAAAGCATATCCTTTATTCATTCATGGGATGAGGAACGTCACTGGCTAGGCAGCATTCATTGCCCATCTCTAATTGCCCAGAGGGCAGCTAAGAGTCAACCACATTGCTGTGGGTCTGGAGTCATACATAGGGCAGACCAGATAAGGATGGTAGTTTCCTTCCTTCAAGAACATTAGTGGACCAGACGGGTTTTTCCCTGACAATTGACAATGGGTTCACGATCATTAGGTTCAAATTCCACCATCTGCGTTGGTGGAATTTGAACCCAGGCCCCCAGAACGTTATCTGAGCCTCTGGATTAACAGTCCAGCAATAATACCACTAGGCCATTGCCACCCCTTATTGTTGCCTCCCCTTGTATAGTGAGTACAATGTGCTTACTAGTCAAGCAAATTTTTGAGGGCATTAAAATAGAAATTGGAACAAATCAAGGACATAATAAAGAAAGAAAAACAAGAGAATTTGAATTATTTCAGCACCTTTCATAATCTTTAGGTGTGCCAGAGCACTTTAACACCCCATATTGTTACAGCACCTTCAATATTTTAAAGAGTCAATGTTGTAATGTACTAAATGCAACAGCTAATCTCATGAACAGCAGTCTGATAAAGAGCAGATAATCCATTCTTAATAAGTGATATCAGTTAAAAGATACATGTGAACCGGGACATTGGAGACCTGTCCACATTTTCTTCAAAATGGTGTTGTTGAATTTTTGCATGTGCACCTGAGAGAGCAGATGTGCTTAAGTTAATGTCTCATGATCACTGGAGAATCTGATTCTGTAGTATTGTCTGCAGTTTTGGTTATGGTCTGAAAATGGATGTAGATAAATTAGAATACATTATAGGAGGAGAACTCAGGGTGAGTACAGACTTTAGTGGACTACATTATGGAGGAATGCTCAAGCTGTAGAATTAATTTTGACAGAAAAATGGAAATAAAACTAGGTGAAACTTTCAATAAAAATGTATAAGGTTCTGTTTGCAAGTTGTTTAATTTGGGTAGTAACTGTGGTACTAGAATGTACATTAGTGTACGAGATTACCAAAATCCACGTGACAGCTATTGGCATTTCTCCCCATCTTTGCATTTGTAACAGCAACTGGATTTGTGTGAGGCCTTTGAAATATTTAAGAAGTTACTTTGTTGTTAGATAAATCCAAGTGTTACTTTTTGTAATTGAATAATTCCCTGGTTGTAGGGGAAGGAATATAAGGGCTATTTTCAATCAGATCCATATGGAGTGGTAGCCCACTGTGTCCAAATGGTGTAAGTGGATTATATGCCTCCTCAGCTTTTTAATGAGGAAATATCCATTCTTCGATTTCTATTCATAATGCTGTTAGGCTTTGAGAGTATTTGTGTTGAAAAGGAACCACGGATTTCTCTGTACATTAATGTCCTTACTTTCTTTTTCCTCCTTATTTTTCCATTCCTTATCTGGTAAAAAAAACACTCACCCGAAACGTCAAATATTTGTGAGGTTTTTCATATCAATTCAGCAAACATTTGTGATTAGTCGATATCATATTCAAAGCCTGAATGTGTCTTGTTTTCTCATAAGTTGATTGCAGAAATAGATACCCAAACTAAATGTTTCCCTCAATTATACTGGAATATTGAGGCCAATAGATTTCCCTGAATACCATTAAATCCAGGAACACTTCATTTAGTATAGACTCTGGATTAAAACAGATATTTACAGTTTAAACTCACTGGATCATTGGAAAACTCTTTCTTTTCTTATATTTGTTGTTCTATCATTAATGTAGAATAAATGCAACACAACCCGAGAGGTTTCTTCAATTGTTTCCACACTTATAGACATTATTTCTGATAATCAATGCATGTGCCTTCTATGCTGCTTTATGGATAGTAACTGCACCCTCAAGGATATAATCACCTGCTTACACATCAACACAAAGCAAACTAAAAATGTACACAATAAAATCAGTAGCGTGAGTGGCTGACGGAAATATAGGTTCAATGAATTTGCCTTTGAATTCAATGTCTTTGTTGTGCGATGACATGTGTTGGACTTAAACTAAATTTGACTTTGTCTTTCAGTGAGTGATGCACCCATGTCGTGCCCAAAAGGATGGCAGTCATACGCAGGTTATTGCTATAGCCTGCGCAGAGATCGCAAGACGTGGCAACAGTCTTTGTCAGCCTGTCGAAAGGAGGAAGGAGACTTAGTCAGCATTCATAATATTGAAGAACATAGCTTTATCATCACCCAGCTTGGATACTGTGAGTACTAAATACTGTAACTTTGATTTTCTACAGAAATTGAATATTTGAGGGAATTATAATAAGCAGCTGCTCCCTTTATATTTGATGGGCAGAAATTGAGAAGGTAGGGGTCTACAGCACTGAAAAAGTCCCTTCAGCTCATTGAGTCTATGCTGGTCAAAAGAAGCACCTACCTATTCTAATCCTATTTTCCAGGACTTGGCCTATAACCTTGTATTCCTTGGCGTCACAAGTGCACATCTAGATACTTGCTAAATGTTATGAAGGTTTCTGCCTTTACCATCATTTCAGGCAGTGACTTCCAGATTCCCACCACCCTGCTTAAAACTATACCCCTTGGTCATTGAGATAACAAGGTGTAGAGCTGGATGAACACAGCAGGCCAAGCAGCATCAGAGGAGCAGGAAAGCTGACGTTTCAGGTCTGGACCCTTTCTG
>NC_063333.1:42563283-42596316 GCF_021869965.1 Rhincodon typus | reverse complement strand
TAAATTTTAACCCCTTGGTCATTGATCCCTTCAAAAAATCCTTACTGACCGCTAGTTGATATAAATGTTCAGCCATAATCATAATAAATAGGAATGACATGGACTCCTCTTGCTCCTATTTCCTTTGATTTTACATGATGATATTTGAACCACAACTGTTTCACCTTTTCTCCTTTATTCACCATGACATTTATGCACCTGCTGATTTGCTTAACCTCATTATCATCTATAACTTTGATGCCATAGTGCCCTCTAAAAAGATTACTGACTCTCATCCTGGCCATATTGATCCTCAGTTTAACTGACTTGAATAGATGTGGTAGACAAGTGTCGGGGGAGGATATGTTCAGCAGTGACTGACTCACCATTCTCAACCAGAAAGCTTCCGAGAAAGAGCTGCGTCTGGTTAACATTTGACTGGTGCTTTTCTCAGTGAATTGTAGGCTTCGACTTTGAAATATGACTTTGTAGAGAAGCTGCCAATCAGAGGCTGTAGCCTCTGGGTCTGAGAAATTGTCAGTAGCAGCCTCAACATCAGGGATGCTAAAGGAAGTTGAGAAGCTTTATTTCATGCAGGTTTTATGGGGTAAGATTCATAGGAAGAAGGGAATCAGGATGATCGAAGGAAAAGGCAGGGGTTTTAATTTCAAGGCCCACCCCCGCCCCTTCATTGTGCCCAACTGGCTCCAAATTTGAGTAAGTGGAGGTCTATCCCAAACCTGGCAGGCAGGGGTGCTTTGGGTTCCCAAACAGTAAATGGATCATTTTTCTTGCCTGTTGAGAAGCCAGGTAAATCTGTCAGAGGGTGAATTGTGGCCCTCAAATGGCCGCTAATTGCTGATGAGTTGAGAAGGTCCCAAATGGACCAAGAATTAATTGTGGAGGTGGTGAGAAGGGAGCAAATATCTCTCCAAGTCTGGATCATCTTTGACCGTGAGTTGAATTATTGACCATATACCTGCACCATCACTGAGGAAAATCAGTGCCCAATATGTGTCAATATGATTTTCTACATCAAGTCAGAGATTTTAAATCAGTTGTCTATATGGCTAAGGACGGTTGACACAATCCATGGCCATGACAATAACAAGTAGAAAATTCCAGCGTAAAAGCAATCATTTAAAAACTGGCCTATTAAGGCACGTAATAAAGCGATCCCCACTGAAGGAAGTGAAAGCATATTTTAGTTGTCACACCACAGTCAGATTCTGTACAGTGATTAGCTGCTCCTAAAGATATTCTTCGACAGAGCAGCTATCACAGTACAGTGCACTATTGTGGGTGGCATTGTGGCTCAGTGGTTAGCACTGCTGCCTCACAGTAGCAGGGACCTAGATTCAGTTCCAGTCTTGGGTATCTGCCTGTGTGGAGTTTACATGTTCTCCCCATGTCTGCGTGGGTTTCCTCTGTGAGCTCCAGTTTCCTCCCACAGTCCAAAGGTGTGCAGGTTAGGTGGATAGGCCATGTTAAATTGCCCATAATGTTCCAGGATGTGTAGCTGGATTAGCCATGAGAAATGCAGGGTTACAGGAATGGGGTGGATCTGGGCGGGATGCTTTTCAGAGGGTCAGTGTGGACATGATGGGCCGAATGGCCTGCTTCCACACTGTAGGGATTCTATGATTCTATCTTTATTCCTGTCTTTCAATCCCAGTTCACCTCTAGGAGACTGCTGCAGGATTCAGCCCATCCTTTGCAGATATTTTATACTGTGTGACCGAGGTGACTTGATCGCCACAGTTGTGAAGGGCAACTGAATCCTTGTCCAACCTACACCAGACATAAACACAGTCTTGCTGGGATCTAATATGGCAGAGCTACCAGACAAAGCTGCCTGGCAAAGCCAAAAGACATGAGATTGTGATAAGGGGAGCTAGGGCACTGCATTACCATGAAGACCCATGAATGTAATCTATTAATAATGTTCAATCTCTTTGCGCATAATTCCCTCTTAGCAGCGTTGGACTTTGAAAATAGCAGTTAGCTTTCTGTTTACATGTACATTAAAGAAGTTACAAAACATATTATTCAACTAGTTTAACATTATATTTACTGTTGATGATCCATGGCACACAGAAAGTAAAACAACTTTGCAATATACTGGTTTACCCAGAGTTCAAGAGACTCTCTATACATCAACATTGTTCTTGCACCAATGTATACCAATGTGTACTACTGTCTCCTGTGAGAGGATTTTAGTCTTTTAGTATGTCAGTGGTATGCAACCACTAAACAAAACCATGAGGTAAATGCTTACAACCCAGAACATTGAAGACAACTTTGGGTTTAAGGTAATCACCAGTGTCACCATGGTCTTGAAGGGGAAGGAAGAATGGAAGGACAGCACCTTGAATTCTATAGCACACCTCTGTGGTTGTTACATGGACCTTTCCCCCAAGCAGAAAATGAGCACAAATAGCCAGAATGATTATTGAATGTATGATTAGGCTGTTAAAGCTCTATCTCTAATGTCTTAACTGTTCAGGATTGGCTAAACAAGTAGGTGTAGACATCTTAAAATGCAACTCATACAAACTCATACAATAATAGTGGCTGATGCATGCTTCACACTTCATGCTATGTAAATACTTTACTGCATGACGAGCAAAGTCATGGCATGGGAAGAGCGTGAAAATGATAAAGAACAAGCTCTGAACCACTAATGCAGCATGGAAAACCGATGAAGCAAGGCACTAATTCAAAATGACAGGCAATGATTACCACAGCAAAACCACTTCTTAAAGCTAAATATCATCTGTAAAGTAACTGTATCTGTTCATGATTCACTCATTTATCTACTCTTCAGGTCAGTAGGTTCTTACATGTCAAGGTCAACATTCATAGCTCATTAAACATGCAATAGTACTTAACATACTCTTAACAGATAGTAATAATGACCAAGCGACTGAACCACGACATAGATAGGTTGAGAACCTAAACATTTTACAGCTCTTAGCTCAACATATATGTCAATCAGACTTTTGTCAAATATAAATGCCGTTTAGAGCTTGCCATTTTGAATACATTTCTTTCACCTCAGTGTTATGTCAGCTGTTTTGGAGCAGTCAGAGCTGCAATTCACAGCTAGCTGTCAGGATCACTACTTGCTTGTTTCATTGGCTGACCTGTGATGCAGGATTTAAACAGCACATTTTATTGCAGTTATAGAAAGTTCTGTAGTGGAGGAGGAATGAGCCAATACATATAATGATTCTCAAAGACACTAGCTTGTTCTTAGGACATCACCAACTGTTTTAAGCTTATGGCTCTTGAAAGTGAATGATCAAAAGCTTCTTTCAACAGAAATATCTGGTGAAGCAGGATATTCCACTGAATTATTTTCAGGGTCTTTGTGCATTTTGGGAATTTTTGAGCATTCTCAATTTCTTACAGAGCACATGTATTTCGCTGCGTCTGTGACATGACCCAGGGGAACTCACTTTACAAACCCCCTTGTTGACCTGCTTGCCTCAATCCAATGTTGGAAATCCAAACACAAGTCTGCAGTTATATTCTGGCCCACTGAAGCTGTTGGTAGAGAGCTGCAGCCAGAAAGACAGCTTTTAATGCTTGAAATCACAACTGGGAAGGTTGGGCTGTTGCAAAAACTCAGTGGCTCTGGCAATCTCTGTAAGGGGGAAATACAGTTAATGTTTGACCTGTGCTGTGGGCTCCACTAACAAAATGACGTTACAACATCTTAAGCCTGTAACTGTGTTTGCTACTGATCCTTTGCTCTGTTAGGGGCCAGGAGGAGATCACTATACAATTAGTTTTTAAGAAATACCTAAGTTGGGGCATTGAATAAGTATGTTACGAGAAAGAATGGAAAGGTGGAAATATCTTATCCAGCCTTATTAAAATCCCATGCTGGGCCTGCATTCTTTTACAGACAGATTGATGCAGATATATGTAACCCCAGGATAGACAAGGCAAGAAGAAAACCTGCCTAACCTATTTTCCTGCTCTTTTTACCAGAGGATGCCAGTCCCCTAAATGCTCCTATTCTAAGATTTTTTAAAAGCTGTTTATGTATTTATTGCAGTAGCCGATGATGAGCTATGGCTTGGAATGAATGACCTCAAGACTCAAATGCTGTTTGAATGGACAGATGGATCTGCAGTGACCTTTACGGCCTGGCTGCATAACGAACCGAGCCACTTTGATAATAAGCGAGAGAACTGCGTCGTCATGAGGACAAAGGTTATCATAAAATCTACTCATTCAGCAAATTACAATGAGAACATTTTTGCATGCCTTGATGTACAATAAGTGAAGGATACTTTATTTTTAAAAATACAATAAAAGGCTAAGACACATAGTTTAGAAACCAGGCTGGGACAAGGCAAGGGGCAATTTGCCTATCATGGTAGTTTGATAGTACAACTTCCAAAAAAGACCACTTTAACACTCTCTTAAAGTGGAATGCAGGGCACAATTCATTTTAATTGGGACTCTGGCTGTGTGGAAAATTAGCAGTGATTGTTTTTAGTTCAAATGGATTTCTTTTCAGGTCAGTAGAACGATCTTATTAAAATTAATGACAAATTCTAGGATAAAAGGCCCTGAATTTCATTGTGGGTTCAACCAGGTCCATGCTACAGCTCCAGCTCATCCAGTTGAATTCATCCAAGTCTCAGCAGTGCCAGAGTTTTTCTGAAATTTCAAAGGGGTGGAGTATTGGTTACCACAACACCAATGCCACCTTGCTCTGTAGGCAACTAGTGTCAATGGTTGAACAGAGTGTAAGATGTTTTATTCTGCATGCATCTGCTGTTTCAACTTAGTAAAGACCCCATGTAATATATTGATGAGACGGGTTTGCATCCTATCCTTTGCTGGTGATCTTTCTGACCTTTTGGTCTAGAATATCCATCAGCATAATGCAAGGTCTGAAACAAAAACAGAAATTACTGAAGAAACTCAGCAGATTTGACAGCATTTCTGAAGGAGGCTCACCCGACTTGAAAAGTTAACTCTGCTTTCTCTCCACAGAATGCAGTCAGGTGTGCTGAATTTATCTGTTTTTGTTTTGGATTTCCAGCATCTGAAGACTTTTGTTTGATTTGAATGCAAGGTCTGGTCTGTTTTAGTGATGTGTTACTTATAACCTCAATGTTGATCACTTTTGTGAGAATAAATTCCTCCGCTCTCAGTAGACCTGCTGTCACTGTGGGATCTCTTATGGCTAATACAATTCAGTCTTTAACCAGATCATCATCACAGGATTCTGAGAGCTGTGCTAATGCAGTTAGGGAGTCTTCCTGGAGAATGTCATCTCAAAATTAAATCTCAAGTGTAAGACCTGTTCAATATCTGTCAAGTAAAGCTCCAGCTGCCCTGAAGTATAGCCTGAAAGACAAGGTAGAAGAGCTGGACAAGAAAAAAATGAGCATGGAAAATCACACTCAGGTTATCTGTTGAATACATATTCAAATTTGTAGGAGATGAGAGATGAACTCCTTAATTGTAGTTTTCCTCCATTTAATAATCATTTCTTGTGAATTTGAAATTCCATTTGAAATTCTCCTTCTAGATGTTCTGGAGGACGTGCTCCGTTTATACACATTCTGTTTAAAACAGTGTAACTTCACATTTTTTTAGTTGAAGACATCTGTTACATGCAAGTACAGACTGTTGCAATGTGACCTGCAAAAGTAAATGGTTTAGGACAGAACATCAATGTTATTAATTTAATGCTAGATGTCATTTCTATTAAATAGCTGACCAGAATTCCAGACTGTGAGGCACTACCAGCTGAAAAGTGTTCAATGCTTGTTTTATTTTGAAAAGTCTTGGGTGGTACTTGTATTAATGTTTAGCCTTTATTGCCCTGATATGATAAGACTCATTTTGATGGAGGATCCGTGGTGATATATTGTTAGAAATTTGTGGATTTTACACAATGCCATATAAGATCTGGAGGGGTCTCCATGGGGTATAAATTGGAAGGATATTTCCTCTCATTCAAGAGTTCAAGAATGAGCTCTCCCTTTAAAACAAAGATAAACAGAATTATTTTTGCTCAGAGGATCATTGAGTGTGGAATTCTCTTCCTCAGGAAACAGTGGAGGCTGAGTCTGTAAATTTATTCAAGGCTGAATTGATTTTGATAGATAAGGGAGTCAATGGTTATGGGTCAGACAGGAAATTGACAATGAGACCACAACCAGATCAACAGGATCCTGTTGAATGGTGGAGCAGACTCAAAGCCTACTCTCATTCCTATATCCTATGTTCTTATTTTTTTAGATGTGAGCATTACTAGCATACTTGTCATTTATTGGCCATCCTTAGATTTCCAAATTCTGATTTTTCAGTCATCATTTTACAACTGAATAAATTGCTATGCCATTTAGGACAGCAGTTGAATGGGACTGGAGTCACAGTGGCCATGTTATGTTCAGATGGCATGGTTCTTCCCTAAAGAATGTTAGAGAACCCATTGGATTTTTAATGGCAGTTCATTAGCTTGGTGTCACTTTCCTTTTTACTTATGCCACATGTTTAATTTTCAATACAGGGTCAGTAACCTAAGCCTCAGATAATTTCAGGGTCCGCAATAATGTAAAGCAAGCACAGTACCCAATTAATGGCACCTGTCACTACTTTACAAAACAGACCAGACGACACTTCCAAAAGCCGGTAGCCTCACTCCAGCATGGAAGTGGGAAAATGATCAATGCAAAGATATAGTGCCTGATCTGGTTTAGACAACGTAACCCCCACCCCAACCTCACACACGCACTTCGCAAAATGTTTTGGTCAAAAAAGCCTCTGATTGCTCCCCACACCAAATCTGACAGCTGTGCGTTAATGTTACACAGCAAACTATTTGGATTTGGCTTTTTCCCTTCTCTGATTAACTCTAACTGTTTTGTCCTCACTAGCCTGCTAACAAACTCATAGAATCCCTACAGTGTGGAAACAGGCCAATCAACCCAAATGACACAGCCCTGCCGAACGGCATCCCACCCAGACCCATTCCCGTACCCTTTTCCCTGTAATCCTGAATTTCCCATGGCTAATCCACCTACTTATGCACCCCTGGACACTATGGGCAACTTCCCATGGCCAGTCCACCTAACCTGCACGTTTTTGGACTGTGGGAGGAGACCGGAGCACCCGATAGAAACCCATGCAGACATGGGGAGAATGTGGAAACTCCACACAGACAGTTGCCCGAGGGTAGAATCAAACCCAGGGGTTAGTGCTAACCACTGAGCCACCGTGCCGCACCTTGAGAACTTGAGTGGTTATCAATCAGAGGTAGATAGATTCCTGATTCCACTTGCCTCGCCCTCATGTTGAAAATGTGTGTGTGTCCTGGAGGCACAGATGAACTGGGAGCACTGATTTCAAAATGTATTGTGCTGCCCATTAGCAACTGAAAACCCCAGCTCATGTATTCACTTGAAGATATTTTAGCAGCATTCAAATTCTCGAACTTGCTATGTGAGATTTGAACTCATGCTGTCTGTATTATTAAGCTGGTAACAACAGTGTAAATCCGAACTAGAATGATATGTGATTTGGAGGGGTGTGAAAATTTGTATCAAAATGTCTGATGAGGAACAAGGGATGTAGGCATTTGGAGTCAAATAGATCTAGGTTAACAGGGACGATAGGTTGGGATCACATGGAAAGTTTACAGAGACAAACTTCAGGGTCATTGATCCATGGGAAGAGTGATTTACAACACAGATTGGAATGAAACATTGGAGAGTCTTAGCTAGAGAGCTACGGAAACCTGGTGTGGGAATTGTCAAAGGAGGAAAATAATTTAAATATGTTTCAACACAATCTAAACCCACACATGAAAGCAAACATTATTTATCCAATCAGAGATAGTAGGAACTGCAGATGCTGGAGAATCCGAGACAACAAGGTGCAGGGCTGGATGCTTGGCCTGCTGTGTTCATCCAGCCCTGCACCTTGTTGTCTCATTATTTATCCAATAATGTGTCGATGCTTATTTACAGCAGGAGGTGGAGCTGTAGGCAAAAGGAGGCAGCTTGAATTCAGAAACAAATGTAATTTTTAAATGTCTGTTACAAAATATATCTTGTAGTAAATTGGGATAGGAAGCAGGTGGGCCCAAAGAGCAAGCAAAAGTATTTTAATATTTAAAACTAATAATTAACAGTTGGATGTTCAGGATCAAGAGTTTGACAAATATACGATACATGTGCAAAATGGAAAAAATATTTCAAATAATTTTAAAATCATGTCACAGAAGTTACTAATGCATTAAAATAAATAAGTGGCAAAACAAACAAAAAGAAAGTAGGATTTTCTTTTACAAAATGAGTTGTTCTGATCTGGAACGCACTAACTGAAAGAGGGGTGAAAGCAGATTACATGGAGAAAGATTTAGGCAGTGGGATTAATTGGGTGGTTTTGTCATGGCCTTCTTTACTGTATCATTTCATGACCCTGTTAATTTTCATCATAAATCCATGCTAGTATTAGCATTTACTGTGTGTGAGATCAGGTTGAATGTCATTGGGATGAACTCCTCACTCTTTTGATTTTTACTTTATTGCCACTGTTTGCAAAGGTCCAAAATATCTTTAACAAAAACAAAAGTTGCTGGAAAAGCTCAGCTGGTCCAGCAGCATCTGTGAAGAGAAATCAGAATTAAGGTTTTGGGTAGGGTGACCCTTCCTCAGAACTCAGAACCTTCCTCACCCTTCTGAGGAAGGGTCACTGGACCCGAAATGTTAACTCTGATTTCTCTTCATAGAGAAATGCCAGGCCTGCTGAGCTTTTCTAGCAACTTCTATTTTTGTTCCTGATTTACAACAGCTGCTGTTCTTTCGGTTTTTTTACCAAGGTATCTTTAGTCATTGAAACAGGAATTCAGGATCCACAATGTCCTGCTGATCTGAAGGACAAAATCTAAACTGTCTGTGGCAAAATAAACAAACTCTAATGACAGGATTTTATTTGAATGAATGTTCCATTATACCCAAGATACAGTTCAAAATATGAGCATTGTTTTCACACCGTTATGCATACAACAGGAACACTTCATAGCAAAGAAAAATAATTATTGTCTGGAATATGTCATTCATTGTTCTGGAAAGTTAATATATAAA
The DNA here is from genome assembly GCF_021869965.1 of Rhincodon typus. Lineage (NCBI taxonomy): Eukaryota > Metazoa > Chordata > Chondrichthyes > Orectolobiformes > Rhincodontidae > Rhincodon > Rhincodon typus. The sequence goes on along the minus strand of NC_063333.1, from coordinate 42,587,215 downwards.
CAATGTGTTTTACCTTGAAGCAACGGGCTCTGCCGATGCTTGTGTACTGTACAGCAAAATCATTTGTCCAGCTACCATGTGAAGTAGGCATATGCCACTTAAAAAAAACTTATCTGAGAACGTACAGACTGGGAAAGGCCAGTGTAATTAGTCAGAGAGAAAGCAAAATATCTGGCATTCTTTTTTCTTAAAATGAAACTTGCCAGTGTCTCCCAAGGCCAATGTTTCTGTGTGACATATATGCAGAAAATAAGCACCATTAACATTTATAGCAACACCACACACACACACATGCACACAGACACGCACACACATGCGCGCCCAGACACACACACACGCCCGTGCACACAGACACACACACGCACGCCTGCGCAGACACACACACACGCACGCCTGCGCAGACACACACACACATTGTGCATCATCAGCTGTAAGTGATGCTATAACTTTAAAAAGGATAATGGATGACAAAATTATGCCAATCAAAACTGGTTGTCTTATCTCGTCCCTTCATGTGTGTTGCACTTTGTGCTATGTCACCACTGCACAATGACTGGGTAGGCTGTTATGTGTAAGCCTTAAGGGTTTGATCTTTGTACCAGGTACTGCATTCTAGCTTTCATTCTTAAGAAAAAAGGATAATACTAACAGAGAACCAGGAAATGGCTGAGGAATTGAATAATTATGTTACATCAGTCTTAACCGTAGAATACATTAATAGCATTCAAAAATTACTAAATATTCAAGGGACAAAAGGAGGAGAAAAAATAAATACAATAATTATCACTGGGGAGAAAGTGCTAGGGAAACTAATGGGTCTAAAGACTGAGTGTCTTCCTAGTGTCCTCAAAGGCCCCTGAAACTGATGGGATACATCCTAGGATTTTAAAGTAAGATTTTAAAGCATAGTGGATGCACTGGTAGTAATCTTCCAGGAATCATTAGATTCTGGAAAAGTCTCAGATAATTGGAAAACTGCCAATGTAACATGTTTATTTAGAAAGAAAAGGAGACAAAATTAAGGTATGTATTAAGGCCAGTTAGCTTAATATCAGTTATTGGGAAAATGTTGAGTCTATTAGGTAAAGGCAATGTTGCCATAGTCCAAGAGGACAATGGCACTGCTCTCCCGTGAGAGAAAGAGATGACAGGTGGTGGTTTATCCTGAGGGTCACCGCGCCTCAGGTGAAGGGAGGGTTTGAGAAGGAGAACCCTTCATGGTAACCTCAGCCATTGGGGGAATTGAATCCACATTCAATTGCGATACAAGCATCAAAGATGCCTACTGCTCCAGTCCCCATCTGCATTTGGAAAATCACATCACAACACTGTGCTCCTCCTTACGGCTTGCAGGCAGAAATTGAAGCATGAGGACCCAGTACAAAAAGTAGTGCAGTGTTGGTCTGAGGCAATGGAAAGGGTTGTATGAGACTGCACAGAGTTGGTGGACCTGTCAATATTCAAGAACTCAGCAGCCAACCTAAACGAGTATGTTACCATGTCATAGACTTCGTTATGAAGTGTATCCAAGTCTGCGTTTTGATGAAGTTTATCCAAATGTTTCCTGACCAAAAACCAGGGATAAACCAGGAGATCCACTCCCTACTAAAGTCCAGGTCTGAGGTGTACAAGTTGAGCAACTCTGACCTATGGATGAAATCCAGGTGTGACCCTTGTAAGGCTATCAGAGATGCCAAGAGGCAATACTGAGCTAAACTTGAGATCCAGACCAACCACATAGACACCCGACATTTGTGGCAAGGCTTATGCAACATAATGGCCTACAAAGCAAAATTGAACAGAATCACAGGCAACAGTACATCCCCACCCAACAAACTCAATGCATTCTATGCCTGCTTTGAACAGAAGATCAGTAAAACGATGTCACCTATCCCAACAGCCACGGATGCACCTGTACCCACGGTCACTGCCACAGACGTTAGATCGCCTTTCTTCAGAGTGAACCCACGGAAAGCAACTGGCCCAGATGGAGTCCCCGGTTGTGCACTCAGATCCAGTGTAGATCAGCTTTGCAGGCATATTTAACCTCTCCTTACTACGATCTGAAGTCCCCACCTGCTTCAAGAAGACCACCATCAAATGTTAGAGGCTATTATTATTGTAGCAGGGCACTTATGTAATTTCAAGGTAATCAGGCAGAGTCAATGTGGTTTTGTGAAAGGGAATTCATGTTTATTCAATCTATTGGAATTCTTTGAGGAAGCAATGTGTTATGGATAAAGGGAAAGTAGTGAATATACTGCACTATGACTTCCAGAAGAGATTTGATAAAATGTCAAATCAAAGGTTTTTGCTGGAAAGAAAGGTTCTTGGTATAGAGGATAGCACGTCAGCATGGATCAAAGATTGGCTGGCTAAGACAGTCAGAATGAATGGGTCTTTTATAGGTTGTCGAGAAATGATGGTGTATCACAGGTATCAAGTGCTGGGACGTCAACTGTTTAAAGCTTATATAAATGACTTATAATAAAAGTTGGGAGATATAATTGCCAAGTTCGCAAACAACACAAAGATAGATAGGAAAATAAGCTGAGCAGAGGAAACAAGAATGCTACAGAGCATTATTGATAGGTTAAATGAGTGGACACATATCTGGCAAATGAAATATAATGTGGGATAAGCGGAATTGTTCTTTTTGGCACAACGAATAAAAAAAAAGCATTTTATCTCAATGGTGACAGATTGCAGAGGTATAAGAGGTATAGGAGGAATCTTGGAGTCCTAGTGTTTGAATCACAAAAGATAAGTATGCATGTAATTAGGGAGATTATGCTTCAATTATACAGGTCAGTGGTGAGAGAACATCTGAATACCATGTACAATGTTGGTTACCTTATTTAAGGAAGGATGTGAATGTGTTGGAAGCAGTTCGCAAGAGGTTTTCCAGTGTAATACCTGGAGTGGACAGTTTATGAGGAAAGGTGGACACACTATGTTTGAGTCTACTGGAGTCTAGAAGATTAAGGGGTGACTTGATTGAAAGTTCTTGACAGGGTAGATATAGAGATGATGTTTCCCATTATGGGACAATGAAGAACTGTTTAAAAATCAGTAGCTCTTATTGAAACAGAGATGCAGGAAAAAAAAACTCACAAAGTCATGAGTCTTGAAAAAGCTGTGGAAGCAGAACCTTTCAATATTTTTAAGGCGGTGGTGGACTGATTTGTGGTAGGCTTTGGGTGAAATGTAATCAGAGATTTGCAGGAACTATGTTTCCAATGATTGCTTCTGCCATTGCATGGACCTCTGAGGTCTGTGCACAGCAATACCTTCTGGAACTGGAAGTCTATGTGTTGATATGCCGATTAGCGTGTGCGGAACCTCCAGCCGTGCAGCATCGAATAACTTTAGATAGGAATGTAGATTTGTGGTTCCAATTAAATCAGCCATGATCTTTTAAAATGGTGGATTAGGCTTGAGGGACCAAAAGGCTGACTTCTGCTCCACATTGGTATACCTGTATATGTGTGCGTTTCTGTAACCAAATGTACAGAAACATCTGCAGGTAATGACTATATCCAGATGTAATCATGTATTAAAATTAATGCTTGTCTTTGTCAGATTGGCTATTGGGCAGATCGTGTGTGTGAAAAACAGTATGGATATATCTGCAAACGCAAACCACTTCCAAAAGGGCAGGAGGAGGTGATTCCTGTGGAAGAAGGATGTCTGAAGGTAAGGAGATACATCTAATGCTATATGATTAAATCTGGGACTACTTTAAATAACCTTACTGTCCATCTGATTAGTTCCTCTCTTCTTATCTGCTATTAGTTTAACATATTGCCAACCTTGATAAAAAATATATTAAGCAACATATAATGATGTTCTGAAGTGGATGGGTCAATTGCTTAAAAGACCTATTCTATAATACTGTGTAATCTTATATATTGGCAGAAAACAATATTAGAAACTGAGTTTTTACCATTCACAGTAACCATGTCAGGGTAGAAATATGAAATATATGAGAGATTCTAACTCTATGTTGACTAATTTTCTTATCCTTTCATTTTACTTCTTCATAACTTTCCTTTAGTAGAGGAGGTGCCATAATTCTGCTTATAATTTCTCAGACTGTCAGTCTTCTGCTATTAGCTCCAGCAACTTAGTAATTGAGACTCCAATGTGAGTAAGGTTTGGCAGAAGGCATTCTGCTTTTGGTCGAGTCGATAAAATGCGGACATGAAGGGTCCTGACCCGAAATGTCAATGTTCCTATTCCTAGGATGCTGTCTGACCTGCTGTGCTCCTCCAGCTGCACGTTTTATTGACTCTGACTTCCAGCATCTGCAGTCCTTGCTATATAATTTTGGTTGACCCCGGTGCCCACATACATCTTCATGGCACACTATACAGAGATGAGGAGAAGGAACATTGTTTGAGATTTCCCCTATAAAGCTCAGTTGTTATATCCTCACAGAGGTTTAACCATGGTCATATGGAATAGCAGAGCTGACTTGAAAGGCTGAACTAACTACTCCTATGCCTAATTCTATGTTTCTACGTACTCTACTTGCTGGCTATCATTCAACCTGTGTGGTTTAGTTGCATAAAATGAAGCATCTTCTTGAGCTCTTTTTTCCCCTCAATTCTTCCATTGCTGATGAAACATTGTAATTTGTTCTGGTGGAATGCTGACTTCATTAACTCTGGCATTAAAAAAAAAACACTTGGCATGTTTAGTGGTCAACCTTTTTACCATACTGATAAGAAAGCATATTTAAAGTCAAACTCAATTCCTTCCAAAAGAGATGGCCTTCAAGGCATGGCTGCTCTTTTTATATGTTGGCATTAGTAGGTACCAACTGGGCAGAATAATTCAGCACATTTTGTAAATTAAGCTTTCAAGCTCGAAAAAAATGCAATTATAGAGTCATGGAGTCATACAGCATGGAAACAGATCCTTTGGTCCAACCAGTCCAAACTGAACATGTTCCCAAACTAAACTAGTCTCACTTGCCTGCATTTGGCCCATATCTCTCCAAACCAGTCCTATTCATGTACTTATCCAAATACCTTTTAAATGTTGTAACTGTACCTGCATCCACCACTTCCTCTGGCAGTTCATTCCACACATGTACCACTCTCTGTGTAAAAACGTTGCCCCTCATGACCTTTTCAAAACTTTCTCCTCTCACCTCAAGAATATGTCCCTTAGTTTTGAACTCCCCCACCCTAAAGAAAAAACCCTTGCTATTCATCTTATCTGTGCCTCTCATGATTTTATAAACTTCTACAAGGTTACCCCTCAACCTCCTAAACTCTAGCAAGAAGAAGTTCCAGCCTATCCAACCTATTTTATAACTCATACCCTCCATTCCCAGCAACATTCTAGTAATCTTTTCTGAACCCTCTCCAATTTAATAATATCCTTCCTATAGCAGGGTGACCAGAACTAGACACAGTAGTTCAGAAGAGGCCTCACCAACGTCCTGTACACCCTCAACATGTTATCCCAACTCCTGTACTCAAAGGTCTGAGCAATGAATGCAAGCATGCTAAACACCTTCTTAGCCATGCTGTCTACCTGTCTTGCAAATTTCAAAGAATTATGTACCTGAACCCCTGGGTCTCTCTGTTCTGCAACACTTCCCAGGACCCTACCTTTAATTGTATAAGTCCCACCCTTGTCTGTTTTACCAAAATGCAATACCTCGCATTTATCCAAATTAAACTCCATCTGTCACTCCTCAGCAAAGTGACTCAATTGATCATGATATCTTTGTAATCTCAGATAACCTTCTTCACTGCCTACTATGCCATCAATTTTGGTGTCATCTGCAAACTTACTAACTGTGCCTCCTATATTATCATTCAAATTGTTTATATAAATGAAAAATAAAGCTTGAACTCTTTAAGGATTTCCTTCCCAGAATCTTGAGCTTCATGGGCCTGCGAAATGACAGATCCACCAAAGGTGGAAACACAGTGGTATGCAACAAGGATGGAGTTTCCCTGGGAGTTCTCAACATTGACTCCTGACCTCATCAGGTCAAACATGGGCAAGGATTATGTCCAACATTCTTCATCATCTTCATTAACTCCAAAATACGATGAGAGGTGTGGATCTTCACTGATAAATGCCAAGTAATATTTCTGCCATAGAGGAGTCAGGTTTCCATTTCCAACTATTGTCTCTCGACATTCAATGGCTTTACCATTTCTGAAAACTCTAAATACCAATATTCTGCTGGAATCATTGACAAGAAACTGAACTGGACTAGCCATATAAATACTGTGGCTCCAAGAGTAGGTCAGAGGGTGTGAATTCTGTGGCAAGTAACAATATGTATTCCCTACCTACAAGGAACAAGGCAGGAGTGTGATGGAATACTATCCACTTGCCTAGATGTGTGCAGTTCCAACAACACTCAAGGTACTCAGAAACGTTCAGGACAAAACAGCCTGCTTGATTGGAATCCCATTGAACATCTTCAACATTTACACCCTCCACCAGAAACGCACAGCGGCAGCAGTGTTTACCATCTACAAAATGCACAGCTGCAATTCAGCAAGTATCTTTTGACAGCACCTTCCGGACCCACCATCTCTACCACCTAGAAATATAAGGGCAGCTTATGCATGGAAAAATGACCGTGGCAAGATCCCCACACAGCATCATGACTTGCAACTATATCATCATTCCTTCACTGTTGCTGAGTCAAAATCCTGGATAATCCTTCCTAACAGCACTGATGGTGTACCTACAGCATATGGACTGCAGTTGTTCAATAAAGCAGCTCACTATTGCCTTCTCAGTGGCAATTTGGGATGGGAAATTAATGCTAGCCTAGCCAGCGACACCCACATCTTGTGGATAAATGAAAGTCTAGTTGTTAAATATATTGGAGATTTTTGAGGCTGTAATTAACAGGGTAGATAAAGGGGGAGCAGTAGATCTAGTATGCTTGTAATGCTACAAGGCATTGACAAGGTGCTACATAGAAGGTTAGCAGGAAAAGTAAGAGTTCATCAAATTGTGGGTAATATAAAAGAATAGGCAAAAATTGTTTTATTTGTTGAATAGTGGTGCACTCTCAATGGTCTACTTCTTAGTTTATTTTTTGATTGTCTTATGTTATTTAATTTTAATTATTCCATGTTCTTATTGATTACTTACTCTTATTTTCTATCTTAAAGTTTAAATTTGCAATGCAGTCACTTACTAAAATAATGGAAGCCTTGCCATGTTCTTTCTTGGAATCCTATAACTTTTGTGCTAATCATTCTGTAATGTCTGCCAGTTAGTTCACTACCAAACAATTCTCTTGAAGATATTATCTCGAGTTGCTCCTTGAATATTAGTTGTCATATGGGAATTTGCTCAAGTTCTCTGCCATCATATCACAAGTGTAGTCAATGGGCAAAAAAATGTAGACCAGTTCAGTCAAACCAAATCTCATTGTTATCTAATTCACATTCATGGATGCTTTCCAGGGAATGTACCTAGATAGTAAATAGGAGCAAGCATGCTAATAGAACGTCAGCTTTGGCTTCTCTGGATGAGTGAATTTAAAAGTTTTGCATGTAAGCAGCCTGCATCAACCCTATGATGGCATATTAATGAGATCTCCCTTGACATATATTAGATTGTCATTGGAACTTCCATCCTTTCAGCTGGTGCATGCTGTTGCATGGCAAATTGACATTCCAATTTATTCTTCAGTGTCAATAGCAGTGCAAATAGAAAGCTTTGAGAGCCCTTCATTTCTGGTGATCAATAAAAAGTTTGTATGTCTCCATCATGTTCTAATTTCCTTCCTGTTCCTGTCCACACCTGATCTGGAACTATCTCACCATTCCTTTACTGTTACTGGGTCAAAATCCATAAAAGATTGTGCATGTGCCTACTCGAGGTGGATTGTAACAGTTCAAGAAGGTGGCTCACCACTGCCTTCTCAAGGACAATTAGGGATGTATTACCAAAGCTGCTGATGTCTGTGGAACCCACACCTCATGAAACAATAAGAGAAATTAATGACCATATGTGGATTTTATTAACAGGGCTGGAAGCGGTATCGGACATACTGCTATTTCATCGGGCAAACTGCAAAGGCATTCAGTGAAGCATCAAAGATGTGCAAGAGTCAGAATGCATTCCTTGTTAATGTTCAAGACAGGTAAGTATGTTGCATCTGAAATCTGGAGCGAAATCATGATACTGAAATCTTACTGCAAAAAAATGTAACAGGAAATCTTATGAATGGATAAACACCAGGAAGCTGCTCGCACAAATCTGAGATATGTTTCAACTGGACAATTCATTTGGAGAACTTAAGAAGTAGTTCAAGTATTTTTCCTTGTGTCATTCTGAGTGAACTATTGCTATTGAATTCCACTAAATTTCTAGCTGTTGGTTTCTAGATGGAAATCACTGGTAAAAACTTGTTGATGCATTTGTAATACATTGGTATTTCTTTAATTTAGTGAATCAACTATCTTACACGCAATAGCCTATTACTGTAATTACATTCGTTACCACTATCCAACAAGTGAAGATTGTGTCTTTGCTGGTAAACAATTGATCAATATCAATAATTCAACAATATTTTCTAGTTCCTGGTGAACTTTCATCTACAAGTATCCAATAGTAACTAATTAAATTCTCATATTGTATGAGAGCTATATGTTGATTGTTGACACACAATGCCAATTAAAGACAGAATTAGGAGCAACTGTATATTTGACAAGAAACTGAATAACTGTGAATTGACAATTCAGTGGCAGAATCAAATTTGGAATCAAAATGAAAGAGTTAGGTGAAAATATTGGAGTGAATGTTTATCTTCAGCACCTGGATAGTAATACAATGGAGTAGTTTGCCTATTTTAGAAGAAGTCATAGTTTTTATTTCATTGATTCATTTCTTCCGAACTCCAATTTGCTCTAAAAAATGTATTATATTAATTGTGTTCAAGTGTTGACAGGCAATGTAAACTATTAGCCAGAAAATAACAGGAAGTAAAATCTGTCAGTCACTGATCACTAATGGGCAACAGTGAAATTTATCAAAACTATTGATCAGGGACCAACATTTGCCTTTAAAACATAATATAGTTTCAAAGGGCAAATATATTGTTTCCTCAACAGGTACAAATTAATAAAAAAGACATGGAAATTCTTTAAGTAGCTATGACTTCAGCCTAATCTGATTTGTGCTTGATTTCATTATCCTTGAACAAAGAAACTTTATTTGATATCTTCAAGTCCAAATTACAAAAGAGGAAGTGCTGAATGTTTTAAAAGGCAGAAGAGTAGCTAATTTTCTGAATCATCTTCTGAAGAAGGGTCTAGGCTCGAAACGCCAGCTTTCCTGCTCCTCTGATGCTGCTTGGCCTGCTGTGTTCATCCAGCTCTACACCTTGTTATCTCAGGTAGCTCCCCTGGACCTGATCAAGTGTATCCCAGGACATTGTGGGAAGCTAGGGAAGAAATTGTGGGGCCCCTAGTAGAGGTATTGATATGATTGGCAGCCATGGGTGAGGTGCTGGAAGACTGGAGGGTGGCTAATTTTGTGTTATTATTTAAGAAAAGCTGCAAGGAAAAGCCAGGGAACTATAGGCCAGTGCGCTGAATGTCAGTGGTGGGTAAGTTGTTGGAGGGGATTCTAAGAGGCATTTGGAAAGGCAAGAACTGATTTGGAATAGTCAGCACAACTTTGTGCAAGGGAAATCATATCTCACAAATTTGATTGAGATTTTTGGAGAGGTGACCAAGAAGATAGATGAAAGCAGAGTGGCAGATGTCATCTACGTGGACTTTAGCAAGGCTTCGACAACGTTCCATATGGTAGACTAGTTAGTAAGATTAGATCACACAGGATTCAAGGACAGCTGGCCAATTGGATACAAATTCGGCTTGATGGTAGGAGACAGAGGGTGCTGGTAGAAGGTTGTTTTTCAGACTGGAGAACTGTGACCAGTGGTGGGTTGCAACATTTGGTGTTGTGTCCACTGCCGTTCATCATTTATATAAACGATTTGGATGAGAAAGTAGGAAGCATTTTCAGCAGGTTTGTGGATAACACCAAAATTGGTGGTATAGTAGACAGGAAAAAAGGTTATCTAGGAGTACAACAGCTTCTTGATCAGCTGGTTCAGTGGGCAGAGGAATGGCAGATGGAGTTTAATTCAGATAAATGATAAGTGTTGCATTTTGGTAAGACAAACTAGGGCAGGACATACACAGTTGATAGTAGGGTCCAGAGCAGTATTGTCAAGCAGAGAGACCTAGGGGTGCAGGTACATCGTTAATTGAAAGTGGAGTCGCAGTTAAGCAGGGTGGTGAAGGCATTTGGCATTCTTGCTTTTGTCGGTCAGAGCATTGAGTACAGGAATTGGGATGTCATGTTACAGCTTTAAAGGGAATTGATAAGGCCACATTTGGAGTAATGTGTACTATTCTGGTCACAATGCTATAGGAAGGATCTTTTTAAATTGGAAACGGTGCAAAAAAGATTTACAAAGATGTTTCTGAGACTGTAGGGTTTGAGTCATAAGGAGACACTGGATAGGCTGCAGCCTTTTTCTCTGAGCAGAGGAGGCTGAGGCGTGACCTTATAGAAGTTTATAAAATCATGAGGAGCATAGATTAGGTGAATAGCCAAGGTATTTTCTCTGGGGTAGGGGAGTCCAAAACTAAAGGGCAGAGGGTTAAGGTGGAGGGGAAAGAATTAAAAGGACCCGAGGGGCAACGTTTTCAAACAAGAGGGTGGTGCATATATAGAAAGAGCTATCAGAGGAAGTGCTAATGGTGGGTACAGCTGCAACATTTAAAAGACATTTGGACTGTTACATGGATGGGAAAGGTTTAGATGGATATGGGCCAAATGCAGGCAAATGGGACTCATTTAGTTTGGGAAATCTGGTCAGCATGGACAAGTTGGATCGAAGGGCCTGTTTCCGTGCTGTATGACTCTATGGCTCTGTGTATTCAGGTTCTGTATTTCTCTAATATTTATGGAACTCAGGAACTATCAATGGATGTATCTAGCTTAAATAATCAAATTTGAAGTTTAAATAGGTTAGGTGATCATTTTGTAAATCTGTAAATTCTAATCATATTCACTCCGTTGTGCTCGATCATCTGGTCCTAGATGTCTCCCATTCCTTTCCATTTTGGCTTTAACAACACTTAACTTCACTATAATCATACTGCATTATGAGGATCAACATGCCAGAACTAATTTTCCTCCACAATTTACCAACTCAATTCCCCGCTTTCTATGTCTCTATACTTGTTTAAAGTCTGTCACATCAGTAATATTCTCCAGGTCTGACAAAAGTTACTTACCTAAAAGTTTAACAATACTCCTCTCTCTCTAAATGCTGTCTGATCAGCTGAATACTTCTAGCATTTTCTGTTTATATTTCAAATTTCCAGCAACTACGGTATTTTGTGTTCGTGTCAAAGCTATTAATCTTTTGGATATTAATTTTCAAAGAATAGTATTCCAAAGTAATTGGATTTTGGGGTAATCCAATTGGCTTTCAATTAGGTATGATGGGTTGACATATGTTAGATGGATTTTAATATCAATGTAAGATAATGTATCTAAGTTTTGCATTAGTTAATAATAAACGTGAACGTGGTGAAAGCAAACTTTTAATGGGCTTAAAGGGAAGTGATAATTGGGTATGCTCTTAAGGCAATTGGTCAAATGCGTAGTTATTACTAAAACAAATTGCTCAGTAAATCCGTGTAATATGTATTTGCAAAGGTTTTTTTTTATCATTTATGTTAACCTAGTAAAGACATGACAGATCAAATGGTCTCCTGTGTTACAGAATTTAGTGAATCTTGAAGTTGAATTGAGTTAAATTGGAGTTTCAAATTTGGAATAGCCTTTCTTGCCTCTGTACAGGAACCAGTTTCTCTATTTCTTAATCTTCCTTCTCCATTCCAGATATGAGCAAGCTTTTTTGACAAGCTTAATTGGTCTGAGACCAGAGAGCTATTTTTGGATTGGCATGAAATCTGATCCAGACAACCAAGGGGCTTTCTTGTCTGTGAATGGGGAGTCGGTGTCCTTTACAAATTGGAATATCAATATGCCAGGTAGGCTTTAAGCAAAGCATCCCCTAATATAGCAACTCATTGAATTTCATTTATTGTGTACTGACCTGTAACTTGTGCTTTCGACTATTGGGCAGTAATAAACCTTCAGTGGAATTTAGTTTGACCTGTGGTTTATCCTCTCATTGGAGAGCTGGAGAACTCATGTTGCTTCTGTCCAAAAGGCCCAGTTCAATTACCAGGCAGTAAACTAGATAACGTTGACCCTGCCATGCAATCAGACCCTCAATATGATAGTAATCCCCACTCTTCCCACCACTGAGAGCAATCAAAGACTATCAGGTCTCTAGTTCCAGCAGTGTCCAGGGGAGTGCCAGCCATTGCCTGTACAACAATTTGGACAATAACTGCAACTGGCCTTAATTCCCAGATAGGACTTGATGGGATTTGGAGCAAGGGATTGAAGAGCAAGGGACGGGAGTGAGATAGGGAGCAAAAAACTGGGGACTATTTTTGGGAGGCAACAAGCAGACCCGGTAGGGTTTGCTGAGCAACCTCCCTGTGTGGCGTGACCCTCTGGCATCACTGGTTGAATATCAGCGATGACTGGACAGGACCCTTAGGTGGCCCCTAAGTAGCTATTTAAGTATCCACAATCGAGCTCTGGGCTTTCAGGCCCCAATATATCCTTGCTGTTCTGACCTTGATAGGCAGGGAAGTGGAAAGGTGGCGTTGTCCTCACCTTGCACCATACCAACCGATCAAATAGCCCTCAATGTCTCCAAACGTGCCTCTGGGGTGGAACTAAATTCCACCCACTGGGGAAAACCACGAGTTTGGGTAAAAGATGTGTTTTATTTGTCATCTAATAATAGACTGCCTTGACTTTATTGGGGAGTAAAGCTGGATACAGATTATCATCAGTACCTTGATGAGCATAATGGATGAAAATTGGTCCTCTTCTCTCCATCATACAAAAATAAAATAAACCCAACCTGGTGTTAATCATCAGATTTTAAACCTAATTTTGTAGCTGAGTAAGAATAATATGGCATAGTTATACTACCATTAATTTTATTAAATTATTGTTAGTTTTTAAATAAAAGCCAGTGGTTTTAATTTATTTGAAGTGTGTTGATCTGCTTCTTAACTGTTAGTCTATTTGGTTTCTGGGAGAATTTGTTGTTTAAATTATTAATTGCAGGGAGAAAAGCTGGCTGTGTTGGTATGGCAACCAAAAGTGCTGCTGGATTATGGAATGTGTATGATTGTATGAACAAGGCAAAATACATCTGCCAGCACTGGGCAGCTGGTGCAACGTCTCCTCCAACAATTCCGACAACTCTCGCCACAACTTGTTCAGAAGGCTGGGAGACATATGAGAATTCTGGGTACTGTTACAAAGTGAGACCACTGAACGTTTATATTCTGTACTTTTATATGCTATTAAAATGAAACCATGTGGTGTCTCTTTAAAGGGAGATTGCTGACAACCAGCAGAGCTTGCCTCTCTGACTCAGAGTGGCACAGTGGTTAGCGCTATTGCCTCACAATACCAAAGACCTTGGTTCAATTCCAGCCTTGGGTGGGAGCTTGGGGTTTGCACATTCTCTCTATGCCTGCGTGTGTTTTACTTGAGTGCTCCGGTTTCCTCCCATAGACCAAAGATGAGCAGGTTAGGTAGATTGGCCATGCTAAATTATCCTGTAGAAACCAAAAGAACTGTGGATGCAGACTCAGTGGGTTAACTATAGTAAATGTGGGATTATGAGAATAGGGTGGGATGCTCTTTGGAGGGTCAGTGCAGACTGAATGGCCTCTATCTACCTTGTAGGGATTCTATGACTCACTTCTAATGGCTAGAACCATTTTCTTTTACATCAAGTATCACTGCAGAACCTTTGCCTTGACTTGTATTAGCCTAGTGAATCGTTATGTGTAGTTACACGCTGCCTTACTGTTGCTGAGTTCAGTTGCTGTATCTTCTTTCTTAGGCAGTCAGCTTTGTGTCTAGGTTTGGATTAAGGCTTAGATGACACTTTCAGTGAAACAGCTTCAGTGGAAAGAAACCTGCTACAAAAAGATAGTCACCAAATTTAAAAACGGAACTACAGGCTGTGAAATTCTGGGGGATACACTGAAGCTGTATATGAACTTACATCAGTTAAGAGCAGGAGTAGATCATTCAGCCTCTTGAGCCTACTGGGCAATTCACACGGCTGACCTGTCTGTAGCCACAAGAAGGGTCCCAACCCGAAATGTCAACTTTCCTGTTCCTCTGATGCTGCCTGGCCTGCTGTGCTCCCCTAGCTCTACACTATGTTATCTCTGACCCCAGCGTCAGCAGTTCTTATTAACTCCACATTCCTTTCCCTTCTTACCCCAGTATCTATCTACCTCTACCTTAAAAATATTAAATGACTCTGTCTCCAATGGTCACCTGGGAAAAGGGATTCAAAAATGCCCAATCCTCTGAGGAAAGATTTTAAGTGGGTGACCTTTATTTTTAAAATGCGGCCCCTTGTTCCTGTTCCTGCCACAAGGGGAAATACACTGTCAAGACCCCTCAGGATCTTAGATAACACTGTGTGGAGCTGGAGGAACACAACAGGCCAGGCAGCATCAGAGGAGCAGGAAAGCTGACGTTTCAGGTCGGGACCCTTCTTCAGAAATCTGGATCTTATCTGTTTCAATAGGATCGTCTCCCATTCCTATTTTAAGTACTGTGCTCACAGGTAGCTTCTTCAATCAGAACCCAATGGACCTAAACCTTTCTTGTGCATTCTTCACCTATTTTCTCTTTATTGGCCCTACTTTTTCCCTATGTGCCAATCATTTGTCAGCTAGAAAAGGATAGCCTCAAGGACTTGTAACTATTCCAGAATATCAAGGGTTAAAAGTCAAACCATGTAGCAACTGGTGTTTGGGTATTATGCTGCCCCCTACATCCCATGGATGGTAGAAAGAAGCAAATAATCCACCAGCTAATCAAGAAAGTATCTATCTCTATCTTAAATGCACTCAATGACTTGGCCTCCACAGCCCTTTTTGCAATGAGTTCACAGCCCCAGGACATCACTGTTGACTTTCACAGGATAGCATTTTAGGAGAAAACGTTTCTAATTCCTTCACCAGTGACCTTCCTTTCAAAATCAAGTCAAAAATGTGGATACTTTTGCATTTTGTTCAGAACCATTTGTAACTCTGCAAATGATGAAGGAATCCATACTAGCTTCCAGCAGTGTTGGGAGAATATTCAAGTTTGCATTGATAAGCAGCATGTAACATTTATGGCATGTACATGCCAAGCACTGACCATCTCTAATGAAAGGAAAAGCAAAATACTGCAGATCCTGGAGATCTGAGTTTAAAATAGAAAGTGAGAGAATTAAATTATATTGTCTTGTGTACTCAAGTACAGGGATAGAGGAGACAGTGAAAAATTTACAATGTTGCCATTCATGGTGCCATCTTAGGTACAAGATCTTGGGTAAAAAGTAGAAAAATAAAGAAAAAGGCCCCCCACTGGTCTTGATCTTTCTCCCGTGCTAAGCTCGATCTCTCAGTCCCCACGCCTCTGTGCTGCTGTTGAGACACAATTCATGTCTTAAGTTCAATGGCTCTTGTGCAGAAGTGAAGGCAACTTGAAAATGATGGCTTTTGTGTTGTTGACATACATGGAAATGTGTAAGGAGTGAAACATAAACCATAAGTTACATGAGCAGAATTAAGCCATTTGGACCATTGAGTCTCCTCCTCCATTTGATCATGGCTGATCTGTTTCTTAAACCCATTCTCCTGCCTTTTCCCTGTAACCCTTGATCCCCTTACTAATCAAGAACCTGTCTCTCTTTGTCTTAAAAGACACTCAATGACTTGGCTCCACAGCCCTCTGTCGCAATGATTCACTACTCTCTAGCTGAAGAAATTCCTTCTCATCTCAGTTCTAAAGCATCGTCCCTTCACCCAGAGGCTGTTTACTCGGGTCCTAGTCTCTCCTATTAGGACAAACATCATTTCCATGTCCACTGTATCCAGTTAGTCATCGCAGTATTCTGTAAGTTTCAATCAGATACCCTCTCATCCTTCTAACCTACTTTGAGTACAGACCCAGAGTCCTCAAACCTGCCTCATGTGACATCCCTTCATTCCTGGGATCATTCTTGTAAACATCTTCAGGACCCCCACCAATGCCAGCACATCTTTCCTTTGATACAGGGTGTGAGACTGCTCACAATATTCTAAATGCCATCTAACCAGAGCCTCAGCAGTACATCTGTGCTCATGTAGATACAGCGCAGGCTGCAACGGGTGTATGAATGACTCCTGTCTTCGAGCTGTTTGCCTTTTCAATACATCATCTTGCTCTAGGCTTGCTGCAGTGTTCCAGCAAAGACCAACAAAAGCAGAAGGAACAGCATATCATTTCTGCTTAGCCACTTTCCAGCTGGACTCAACGTCGATTTAAACAATTTCAGAACCTGAACGTTGTCTTCCATTTTGATTACACTTGGTTTCTTTCTCCACTGATGCTGTCTGACCTTTTGATTTTCTACGGCACTTTCTGTTTGTTTTATTCCAATAAAAAAGAATCGAACCATTTCCTCCAATGTTCTTCATCAATGAATCCTTTACCATCAAAATTCTATTTATCAATGGGCACTAAATTAACTTGGGCAGCCACATAAATATTGTGGCTACAAAGGCAAAGAATGAACTGGAAATTCTGAACCAATCAACTCACTTCCAAACTTCCCAAATCCTGCCAACCATCTGCACAAGTAGTGATTTTGTGCACTTCTATTGCTTGCTTCCCACAAATTTGATCTGGCATTTAGCATCCATTTTAAGAGATTGTAGAATTCACAGTTTAATTGCCAATTAAGTTCAATGCAAACAGGTAGGATTTATAATGAAGAGTATAAGGATCCTTTTAACAGTCTTAATGTTGATCCATTGACAATCTGTTTCTCCAGCCTGGAATCAGATTAAATGAAACAGTTCAGTAATTTCTAGTATGTGGTAAATTATTTTAAGAATTTATTAACTCTTTTCCTTAATGTCATTCCTTTGTGTCATTTTTATTACATTCTTAATGCAATCTTGCTTTTCCTCTCTTTATCACTATTTCTGTCCCAAGTTTGAATGTACTTCATTCTCCTTTTGCATTGCAGCTCTCTTTCTAATTGATCCTTAAATCTATTTAAGCAATTGCATAGTCGGTTCTGCAATTCCCTCAGGTCCTAGGTGCCCTATTGTTTTTGCATTACTGTTAATAACTTGAATTCCCAGCAAGCCACGTTGTAAAAAACCTGCAAGCTGGAATGTGCAGAAAAACAACTAGCTGACAACGTCCAGGCAATATGCTGTTTGCACGCAAGATCTAGCCTGTTTTTCTTTCATTAACTCTGTGGCATTACGCCGATAAGCAGATCTCAGGTTGTGCAAATCTCAAGCTGCGCTTTGCCAGCAGACAGATCAAGGTTAACCACAGAAAGCAAAATACAAGTCCTTTAAGGTGTCATCAGCCAGATAGAATGGAGAACCTGTGCCACAGATTATGTTTAAACATCTAATCAACAGCCCTTTGATTGAATGTGATACGATTTCAATCTTGCACATGCTTCATTTTAAATCACTTATCAACTCAGCCTACAGTGAAGGCCACTTTTTTTTTCTTAGACTTTGTGATTTGAAGATTAGTAACAGATATGCTTTCCCATCCAGACTTTTATAAAATCTATGCAAGCTCAGAAATCATGGTTTGAAGCACGTAATTACTGTCAAGACATTGGCGGAGATCTTGTCAGCATCCACGATTATGCTGAAGAAAGATTTATCTGGAAAAAACTAGTGTAAGTATTTGATGAATCCATTTCCCTTCTTGTCCCACCCAGGTACTTTGTTCATGAGAGAGAAGGCCTATCTAATATGAGTTACATTCTAAGAAATTTTAACACAAGAATTTGAGGAAGTTAACGCAAGCAAAGTAGGGAAGCTGGTTTCAATCTGTTGGCTCTCAGGAGACTCATTGTCTTAACAAGGCTGCCAATCTCTGTTTTAACCTGCTACTCATGTTATGCGGTCAACTGGGTTCTCAGGATTAAGAACATAGAACATCGAACATTACAGCACAGTACAAGCCCTTTGGCCCACGATGTTGTGCTGACCTATTACTCTACTAAGATCAATCTACCCTGCATACCCTACATTTTACTATCCTCCATGTGCCAATCCAAGAGTCGCTTAAAAGTCTGACTCCACTACCACGGCCGGCAGCGCATTCCACACGCCTACCACTCTCTGTGTAAAGAACCTACCTCTGACATCTCCCCTATACCTTCCTCCAATCACCTTAAAATTATGCCCCCTCGTAATAGTCATTTCCACCCTGGGAAAAAGTATCTGGCTATCCATCTATCTATGCCTCTCATCTTCTTGTACACCTCTATCAAGTCACCTCTCATCCTCCTTCACTCCAATGAAAAGAGCCCTAGCTCCCTCAATCTTTCCTCATAAGGCCTGCCCTCCAGTCCAGGCAGCATCCTGGTGAATCTCCTCTGCACCCTCTCTAAAGCTTCCACATCTTTTCTATAATAAGGTGATCTGAACTGAACACAACATTCCACGTGTGGTCTAACCAGAGTTTTATAGACCTGCAGCATAACCTCACGGCTCTTAAACTCAATTCCCCTGCCAATGAAAGCCAACACACCATACACCTTCTTTACAACCCTATCAACTTGGGTAGCAACTTTGAGGGATCCATGGATGTGGACCCCAAGATCACTCTGTTCCTCCACACAGACCGAGAAACCTGCCATTAACCCTGTATTCTGCATTCAAATTCACCCGTCCAAAATGAATCACTTCACACTTTTCTGGGTTGAATTCCATCTGCCACTTCTTTGCCCAGCTCTGCATACCGTCAATATCCCGTTGCAACCTACAACAGCCCTCCACGCTGTCCCCAACTCCACCAACCTTCGCGTCATCGGCAAACTTACTAACCCACCCTTCCACTTCCTCATCCAAGTCATTCATAAAGATCACAAAGAGCAGCGGTCCCAGAACAGATCCCTGCGGAACACCACTGGTCACCGAGCTCCAGGCTGAATACTTTCCATCTACTACCACCCTCTGTCTTCTATTGGACAGACAGTTTTGTATCCAGACAGCCAAATTTCCCTGAATCCATGGCCCCTTACTTTCTGAATGAGCCTATCATGGGGAGCCTTATCAAATGCCTTGCTAAAATCCATACAAACCACATCCACTGCTTTACCTTCATCAATGTGTTTTGTCACATCCGCAAAGAATTCAATAAGGCTTGTGAGGCATGACCTGCACCTCACAAAGCCATGTTGACTATTTCTAATCAAACTCTGCTTTTCCAAATAATCATAAATACTATCTCTCAGAATTCTCTCCAATAATTTGCCCACCACAGAAGTAAGACTGATCGGTCTATAATTTCCAGGATTACCCCTGTTCCTTTTCTTGAACAAGGGAACGACATTTGCCACCCTCTAATCTTCTGGGACTACTCCAGTGGACAGTGAGAATGCAAAGATCATTGCCAAAGGGGCAGCAATCTCTTCCCTCGCTTCCCGTAGTAACTTGGTATATCCCGTCTGGCCCAGGGGACTTATCTATCCTCATGTTTTTCAAAATTTCTAGCACATCCTCCTTCCTAACATCAACCTGTTCGAGCATATCTGCCTGTTTCATGCTGTTCTCACAAACGTCAAAGTTGCTCTCACTGGTGAATACTGAAGCAAAGTATTCATTAAGCACCTCCCCTGCCTCCTCTGACTCCGTGCACAAGTTCCCTCCACTATCTCTGATTGGCCCTACCCTCACTCTGGCCATCCTCTTGTTCTGGAAACCAGGCAGCATAAGGGAGGTTAGAACACCTTCAGTGAAGCAATATCTGCCCTACAGAATTGCTAGTAAGCCAAGAGGAGCAGAAGTCTCTTCCCCAACAACAATATAACCCCCCTTTCTTGGTTAAAGAATGAAACCTAACCAGTTCAGGGGTGGCAAACTGGCTCAGTGGTTAGTACTGCTGCCTCACAGCACCAGGGACCCGGGTTCAATTCCAGCCATGGGTGACTGTCTTTGTGGAATTTGCATATTCTCTCTGAGTCTGCATGGGTTTTGTCCCGGTGCTCCAGTTTCCTCCCACAGTCCAAAAATGTGTAGGTTAGGTAGACTGGCCATGCTAAATTGTCCATACTGTTCAGGGACGTGTAGACGAGGTGGATTAGGCATGGGAAATGCAGGGATAGCGTAGGAAGGTAGGTGTGGATGGATCTGGTTTCTCCTTGGAGGGTCAGTGTGGACTTGATGGCCCAAATAGTCTGCTTCCACACTGAAGGGATTTTATGATTCTAGTTTTGAACATGTTCTGGAGTGCTCCCGGTGAAAGTCAAATCTAAGACGATTCTTCAGGATGTGCAAAATGTAAAAGCATGATATGTAACTAAGTTACCACTTATGATTGTTGAGGGCAAGCAGTCCATTGATTGGATTCATGCTGAGAACATAAGACCATAAGAAATAGGAACAGGAGTACATCAGTAACTAGGGGTCACAATCTGAAGCTTACCAATAAGACAGCTAGGAGTGTGATGAGAAGAAACTTCTTTTCTCAGATATTTATTAGGATTTGGAATATGCTGCCTGGGAGAGTGGTGGAGACGGATTCCACAGGAGGTTTCCAAAGAGAGATGGATATATATTTGAAAGTGATGAGTTTATAGGGCTATGGAGGTAGGGTTGGAAAATGGTACTAGCTGAGTTGCTCTTTCAGGAGCCAGTACTGACACAATGGGCCGAATGGCCTGCTACTGTACTGTAAAATTCTATGATTTTATGATGCTATGATTCTCTGAGTGTGCCATTTGGCCACCAGAACCTGCTCCACCATTCAATAGGAACATGGCTGTTCCAATATTCTGCTTTCCTGCCCTTTCCCCACAATTCTTGATTCCCCGACTGATCAAGAATCCATCTCAGCCTTAAATATATACAAGGACTGTACCCCCACAGCCCTCTGAGAGAAGAAATTCCTCCTCATCTCAGTGTTAAATTTATGCCCTTTTATTCTGAGATTGTCTGGTCCTAGACCCTCCCTTAAGGGGAAACACCCTCTCAGCATTTACGTGAAGAAGAAGCTCTGAAGAACATTCACACAGGACTCAAAACATTAACTCTGTTTCTCTCTTCACAGATGTTTCCAGACCTGCTGTGTTTCTCCAGAATTCTCTGAGTTTGTTTTTGACTCCCAATTGCCGAAGAGCTCCAAAGTGTCACAACTCTTTGAGAGAAAAAATTCCTCCTCAGTCTGAAATTGCTGCCCCTTTATTCTGAAACTATGCCCTCTGGTCCTAGACTCTCCCATGAGGGGAAACATCCTCTCAGCATTGACCCAGTCAAATCCCTTAAAAATCCTGAATGTTTCAATAAGATCACCTCTCATTCTTCTAAACTCCAGTGAGTGGAGTGCCAACCTGTTTAACCTTTGATCATTATGCAATCCCTCTGTATCAGGGATCATCCTAGTGAGCCTTCTCTGAACTGCCTTTAATGAAATCATATTTCTCGTTGAATAAGGGGCCCTAAATTGCTCACAGTAGTCCAGTTGCAGTAAGACCTCCTTATTCTTATACTTTAACCCTCTTGAAATAGGGGCCAACATTCCATTCAACTTTCTGATTACCTGCTGCACCTGTATGCTAGTTTTCTGTAGTTTATGTCCAAGTACCCCTCAAGTCCCTTTGTGTTGCAGCTTTCTTCAGTTTTTCTCCATTTAAATAATATTCTGATCTTCTGTTCGCCCTTCCAAAATGAGCAATTTCACATTTTTGCACACCCTCCTCCATTTGCCAAATGTTTGCCTCTTTGCATAAACTCTCTTTAAACTCTTTGTATACCTCTCACAATCTGCCTTTCCACTTATTTTTGCAAATTTGGCTACAGTAGATTTGTATCCTTCCTCCAAGTCATTGATATACATTGTAAACAATTGCGGTCCCAGCACTGATCCATGTGTAACCTGTAATAACTTGAATTCCCAGCAAGTCATGTTGTAAAACCAACCTGTAAAAGAACCTCTTATCCCCACTCACTGTTTCCTGTCTATTAATCAATTCTCAATCCCTGCCAACACACTACCTCTAATACCGTGGACTCATCTTACGACTTAACCTTCAGTGTGGTTGAACTCCTTGTAGAAGTCCAAATAATTGATGAAGTCGCCTTTATCCACTCTGGTTGAGACTTCCTCAAAAACTCCAATAAGTTAGTTAGAAATAATTTCCTTATCAGGCAGACCTCAGATCAGGTCACATGGCCCCATATTTTACTTCAAAGACCCAGTGCCAAAACCCAATCATTATATTAACATTATAATTGTATCAAACATCCTTGCTTTAAGGGAGGGCACATTTGCTTTAAAGGGGTCTTGTGGTGCAGTGGTCATGCCAGGAGGCCTGGTTTCGAGCTCTTCAGGCATCTAATAACATCTCTTGAACAGGTCGATTTTTTAAAAAATGCAGCCCCTTCTCCTAATCCAAATGAAATCTCATCCACCTTCATTTGTTCATCAATATTTGAAAACTTACAGGCACACTGTCTGACTGACATAGGAGGATGAGGGGCAACCATGAAAATGATCCCATGGTTTTTCTGGGTGATTGGCACAGTTATCCTCCTCAGCCAGAGCTAATTCAGCAACTAATAGAACATAGAACATAGAACATAGAACAGTACAGCACAGTACAGGCCCTTCAGCCCACAATGTTGTGCCGAACTTTTACCCTAAACCTAAGATCTATCTCACCTCCACTGCTACCTTATACTATCATCCATATGCCTATCTAATAGCCGCTTAAATGCCCCTAATGAGGCCGACTCCACTACTCTCTCCGGCAATGCATTCCACGCCCCTACCACTCTCTGAGTAAAGAACCTACTTCTAATGTCTCCCCGATATCTACCTCCTTTCACTTTAAAACTATGTCCCCTTGTAAAAGTTACCTCCATCCTAGGAAAAAGTCTCTGGCTGTATACTCTATCTATACCTCTGATCATTTTGTACACCTCTATCAAGTCAAATGTCCAAAGGAACCTCAATATTTTATTCAGTTTCTCTTTTCATTGTATATAGGTCACTTATGGCTTATTCACCTCTGTGGATTGGATTATATAAACCGAAACCAAACAGTGGATTTGTCTGGAGTGATAACAGTCCAGTAAGTGTTTTGTCATCAAGTGTGTAACTGAAAATAACTTCCACATGTCAAAATCTCAAATTTTCCACGTAATTGTAATGCATTCCATTTTTGCTCGTTGTTTTAATCTCTTGGGAAGGTTCTAGTTTAGAGGTGTAACAAAGATGAGATCATTAAGAATTTCACCAGCACCAAATATTTGTTGAATTAATTCCCTTACCTGTTCACATTGTAATTTCCAAACTCAAAAGTTTCACCAAACCAGTAAGATATAAAGGTATTATGGAATATTCCAGCTTTTAATAGTGCCTTTACGTAATGAGGCTCATGCCAAAGCATAGCATCAATTGACTTTGCACCAAAACTAAAACTTTAGTGTCAAAGTTTTCTCGTACTCTGCTCCATTGCTGTATATCACCAATCCAGCCACTGGTTATGCCCTGGTAACATTCAGCTTTCAGACATTTGAAGTATTATCGCATGTTGAATTGGTACCCATGCCATTACAGCACAGTTGTGGCTCCACCTTAAATGGAGAGAGAAGGCTCCCTGCCGTGAATAGCTGTGATAACAAGGTGTAGAGCTGGATGAACACAGCAGGCCAAGCAGCATCAGAGGAGCAGGAAGGCTGATGTTTCGGGCCTAGACCCTTCTTCAGAA
>NC_063333.1:42548482-42562883 GCF_021869965.1 Rhincodon typus | reverse complement strand
GTTATCTCAGATTCTCCAGCATCTGCAGTTCCTACTATCTCATGAATAACTCATGATATGAGTTAGCCACTAACGTTAGCTGAAAAGTTTCAAATTTATTTTTTTTCTTAAAAATGGTTTCAAAATAGTCCAGTTCCCCTGCAGCATTTCACCACATTGTGATTACTGATAAACTAGTTGCAAATAAACTGCTCTTGAAATGTTGGGGGAGGATCTTCAACCTTTGGTGGAGAAGATAGAGATGTGACCAGGCATAAAAACCACACTGCCAGCTGGTGTGAAAGTTTATTGGCACCATCTCATCAACAGGCCATCTTTCGAGGAAGCATCTAGCCAATTGAGGATTCTTAATGATCACAAAAAGGCCTGTTGTCAGAGGTCTGTTGCTTTTTCAGTTGTCCTTAAGGATACTCAAGGCATTGGGACCAGCTGCTAGAGTCTGATTGCAAACTGGCAACAATAATCTGCCCAGGATGTTTTAAGGCCTACTCCTTCTACCTGGCTTTAGTTGTGGTGGCAGGCTGCAATTGAGTTTCCCTCTCTACAATAGTCAATTGGCTACTGGGCTTTTTTTTAATTTTAAAGTTTTGAAAGTTGTTTGCAGAGAAGAAACCTCAAGATGGAGACAACATTTTGCTCCTGCTGAACTGCTGGCTTCATTGCCTTCTGAGTTTGAAGACCTGCTATTTTCCCTCTGATTTCAAAGATCTTTCTGAAATCCTGAATTAGTTGGGAACTTGTCATTCAGCCAACGATTACCCAATTCAAGGAAGATCAGAGCCAGGAGCTGTTTCCCACCAGTCCAGTATTGTCACCCTGATTTGACCCCAATCTGGGGTCTTGAACCAGAGGGTAAATTTCTGCCTGTGACATTCCCTTTTGAAGCACTTAGCAACTCTGTGTGCAAGGCAAACACAAGCATCTATTAAACCCACTGTTGCTAGGTTACTGTGGCAAGCATAGCAATGGTATCATTGCTGTTTAGCAGAAGCCTGTCTGGTAGTGAGCGGGTATATTATGCAATTGCCCTTTATCAACTGAAGATTTTTGCAGGTGGAAAAGAGCCAAAGTCTGGCCTCCAATCTCAGCACCTACCCATACAGATTCTGCTTCAGTTACAGTTGTAGAAATTCAGTCCACTGTCATTATATGGGTAGTGGCCTGGACTGACTAGAAGGCCATATTTCACCCTGGTATTTGGCCAGTATCTGATTCTATATTTAACTGATAGTCACACTGTTCTTACAGTGTTGTTATGAATTAAAACCATTTTACAATGATTTTTCTCTCTCCTGCTTTAACGGAGAAGTAATGCAATGCAATGTAACAACATCCTTCATCTCTCATCTGCTCTTTCTGATTGTTACTGATTTTTTTTAATATACTTTTCCATGCAATATCCATTCAAAGCAAGCGTTTTTAAAGAATTAACTTCAGATTTGGTTTGTTACAGTAAACTGACTTGGTGTTATCTCACACTACCTTTATTTACCATTTAATTATGTTAATTCAGCTATGTTATTTCCAAGTACTTCAAAACACTATGAGGTTAAAACAGCAACTATTTATGTCTTTGTTATAGGTATCATTTCAGAACTGGAATGCTGGAGAGCCCAACCAGTTTCGTGGGATTGAGAATTGCGTTGAAGCAGGAACAGGTTATGAAATGCAATGGAATGACATACATTGTGAAGCATTACATGATTGGATTTGCAAGATTAGGAAAGGCAAGGATGAAAAAAAGTTTTCTCAGCTTGTATTATGTCATTTTGAAATACATCTAAGACTCAATTAGAAATGATTAGAAATGTAATTGTTGAAAGCATGAGTTATGAAAGAGTTGTTGAATGCTTTAGCCTGGGCTTTGCTGTTGTGATTTTGCCTCCAGCAGGGTATTATCTCTCATAACTAAAGGACATTTAATCCCTGTTTCTGAGTTACCCCTATTTTCTGATCTTAGTGAGGGTGTTGTTAGTGAGGGCTTGCTGCATGCAAATAGACCACTGTACTTCTTACATTACAATGACGACTACCGTACACATTAAAATATACTTCATCAGTTGTAAAACAATTTGAGATCACTGGTGATTGGCGATCCTCTCTCCTACGTGGAAGAAGGTGTAACATGACTTATGTTATGTGGGCTAATAACTGTAATAAAATATTAGAGTGGAAAATTAGTGCAAACTCTTTAAATTTTCTTATAATGAAATCACTGTCAATAAGGTCTAGGCTTACATGTTAATTCTACTTGCGAAAAAGATGACAAAAGAAATAATTCAGGGATAAGAGTTTTCCATTTGGCTCATTCTTCTAGGCATTAACTAAATGAATGGCATTTACACTGGGGTTGCTCATGAGTGAAAGAACTGAAATGTTTAACAAATTTTCGGCAGTGAAGTTTTGTTAGGGTCTGTTTCCTTCCTAAGGTCACTTGAAATAGCACTTCTATTGCCATAGTGACTGGTGTAGTGATGGTATTTGTGTTTTATACTGTATTAGCTTTTTAAATATCACAGCGTAAAGTAGTATTGTGAGGAAAGCTTAGGACGACTTAGTATTAATGATTTTCTATGGTTACAGCAACTGCTTTCTGTCGTTTGAGGAGTAGTTCTAGCTAATTATACATTCTAATGATTATGTGTTCACACAGGCAGACAGTATTTGCTGATGAAAATCAACATTCAGTAGGTCTTTCACTGCCACTCCAAATCAAGTCCTACTGCTTAAAGTGAATCTGGCAAATGCATAGCTGAGGGATTCTTTGTTGGAACAAGAATTCTAGTTTCTTGTTTTCAATAGGCAAAATAATTTCATGTAAGAGTAGTCTTTGTGCAATGTGGCAGTGACAGAAGGATTGAAGAAAAAAATGCATGGCTGAGAAGTGACGAATGGAAAAAGAAAAACACTGATAGTCATGAAGAGGAAAACTAAGGACAAATGTATGCCAATGAAGAAAGAGGGAAAGAGAGAAGTGTAATTTGACATTTAAAGATTAAGTATGCACATATCTGTAATCTATTAATTCTATAATCCATTGTAATTAACAAGAAAATCCATCAAAAGATTATAAAGCTGTCAAAATAACAACATTTTTTGTTATTATCTCAGAAAATAAAATTATCTCTACAGTATTCTTAACTTATTAACTAATACCTTCAATTAATATCTAATAATAAATCATTTTGTTTCCATAGGACAACCTGTAAAGCCTGAACCCTTCAATCCAGATTCACAGGGTGAGTCAACACTTTATCAAAATTTCTTTTAACTCTTACTGATAATTAAACTGCTTATTAATTACTAAATCAAAGTAGTTAGAACTGGGTGGAATATCATGGTGATACTTCTAGAACACAACAAACCAAATTCTCATGTAGAACCTCTGTTATGGCCCATTTTGATGTTTGTGCCTACAATTTTCCATTGTCAAAACTGCTCATATACTTATCAACATGGCAAGCTTTCTCTGGGCTGCCTCCAATGCCAATATATCTTTTCTTAGATAAGGGCACCAAAACTGTTCACAGTATTCCAAGTGCCATCTGATGACTGCCTTGTATAGTTTTAGCAAAGTTTCTGTATTTTTATACAGGTGAAGGCCTTGTAGTATAATCACTGGACTGTTAATCCAAAGACCCAGATAATGTTCTGGAGATCTGGGTTTGAATCTTGCCACGGCAGATGATGGAATTTGAATTCAATACAAATTTAAAATTAAGAAACCACAAATCCATTGCCGATTGTCAGGAAAAAATACCCATTTGGTTCACTAATGTTCTTGAGGGAAGGAAAACTGTTCTTTCGGTTTTTAAACCATCATCCTGGCCCGGTCTGGCCTATATGTGACTCCATACCCACAGCAATGTGATCGACTCTCAACGATTAGGGAGGCACTAAATGCTGGCTGAACCGGTGATACCCTTATCCTGTGAATGAATTAAAAAAAAGTTCCATTCCCTTTGAAATGAAGCTCAACATTCCATTTGCCTTTCCTATTACCTGCTGAACCTGGATGCGAGTTTTTCATGACTCATAGATGAGGACTCCCAAGTCCCTCTTTTCTGTAGATTTCTGCAATCTTTTCCTATTTAAATATTATTCAACTCTTCTATTTTTCATGCTGAAGTGCATATCTCACATCCACATTGTACTTCATTTGTCAAGATTTTACCCATTCACTTAACCTGTCTATATCCTTCTGTAGACCTGTGCATCATCCTCAGGATACAGCCTTCCATGAAATACTTTGCATTGATCACTGAAGTGGCATTAAGATATTTTCTATCCAACCTGTTCATGTTACTATACATCTCTAGAGTAGGTGAGACGTGAACCCAAGCCTCCTGGTTTGGAGGTAGGGACACTGCCACTGAGCCACAAGACTCCTACTGTTATACAAGAGCCTAGTAGTTACACATGAGAAACAACTGAAAACTTTTTGGGCTAGTGCAGTTTGGAGTAAGTCAGTTTTTAGGAGCAAGTAAATTATTTTTTTCTCTATGTGGGATGTAGCCTTTGGTGGCTGGACTAGCATTTATTGCCCATCCCCAACTATTCCTTGAATTGAATGATTTATCAGGCCATGTCAGAGGACAGTCAAGAGCCAATCACATTGCAGTGAGTCGAGAGTCACATAACAGACAGAACAGGCAAGCTTGACAGATTTTCTTCCCAGAAGGGTGTTAGTGAACCAGATAAGTTTTTACAACCATCAGTCCACAGTTGCCATTAGGTTAGCTTTAAATCCCAGATTTTTTATCGAATTCAAATTTTGCTATCTACCACAGTGGGATTCAAACCGATGTTCCTGCACTATTAGCTTGGGATTCTTTATTACTGATCCAGCGACTTTACCACAACACCGCTGCCTTCCTGGATTGCCGCACAACAATGCTGACTCTGAAAAATTAATTTTAAAGGTGCACAGTATCATTGCCATAAAAGAAAATGACTGGTGCAGATATTTTTAAAACATAATTTATCTGTTTTTCTTGTTCATCTCTTTTCTCTTCTCCCATTGTTTTGTTTCCTGTACAAATAGGTAATTTGTGTTTCCTGCTTTTGCTTCTTAGTTTACAGTGTTGTGTGTTTCAGTGATTCTTTTTGCTTTTCCTGCTCACAAATGCCTTGTACATAGCACCACATTGGATCAGACTCAGTTAAAAAAATCAGTAGAAACCACTGATGACAAGTCTGCAAAATTTCTCTCAGGATGAACACCGAAGATTATATTGATTGCTGAAAGCAAAATTTGGCCATTGTTTTGGCTTCAAAGGAATGCAGCCAGAAAAGCATTGAATTGACACTTATCATGAATCATTTGAAGGCTATATGAAACTATTTTGATTATAATCATATAACAAAAAAATTAAATACATTGAGCACTTGCTGTCCGATTAATATGCAATGTCAATAATATGCCTCTCATCTGAGTGTTATGTAAATCTTCATGCTAACCTGAATGTTTAACAGGCAGCACTGTAGATGGCTGGTTTGTTAATGGTGATTCACAATACTACATTAACCACGAGGCAATGTCTTGGGATGATGCGAGGGCTTTCTGCAGGAAGGGATTTGGCGATCTTGCTATAATTAACAGTGCTTCTGAAAGATTGCTTTTATGGAAAAAGGTAATGGAGATTTTGTTTGAAAATGCTTATATTTGTTTCTTGTTTATTTGTATACTTTCTTGAAATATATTACCTGGAAATTAATCCAAAATATCATTGCAGATTTCGAAAGTTCCTCACACTCAATTTTTCATTGGCTTGCTTGTGGGTCTTGATAAAAGTATTAAGTAAGTGAATATTCAGATGATATTTTCTGTCTTTACCCTGCCATTTCATTCTTGGGGATTTTAGCTCTCTTTATCGTTTAATGGGTGTGTGTGCTTCCTATTATGATGCAGATACAAAGATACTGAAAGATCTTGTGCTTAGTTCCCTGGTCTGGGATGAATTAGCTTTTTGTTGATGTTGGGTAGGACTTTCTCTGTAGCAGTAGATTTAAAGAACTTTATCCATGTTACCATGAAAATAGGGAAAATAAAACCATATAATCGATCTTCACAATTAAGCACTTTTTTAAATTCATTCTCGAGATGTGGTCATCACTGACAAGACCAGTATTTGTTTCCCATTCCTAATTGTCTTGGAACTGAGAGACATGCTGGGTTATTTCAATGGGAAGCAAAAAGTCAACCACATTACTGTGGTCTAGAGTCACGTACAGGCCAGACCAGTTAAGAATGGCAAATTTTCTTCCTTAAAGAAGACCTCAATAATCATACTTAATCTCCGTGAAGTCTTGAAGATAGGAAGTTATACCGAGGTGCAATTTGGGTAACTACAGTCAGTCTCAGTGCTCCAGGCCAGTGAAGGGATTTAAAATTAGTCAAATCCTCCTGCTTTTTATTGTAGTGGCTAAGCTACATGGTCACTGCATCAATGCACCTCTTGCAGTGTTATAAACTACATAGACAAGGCACCTCCTTTTTAGACAAGCCAGGCACTGCTTGTCCTCTCCAGCATGCTTCATTGAACCAGGGCAGATCCCCTGGCTTGATGGTAGAGTGCAGTACATGCCAGCCTGTAGGGCATGATGTTGAAGTATATTCTGCTGCTGATGGTCCATGGTAACTCACAGATGCCTAGTCCTTGAGTTGCTATATCTGAAGTCTATCCCATTCAGCGTGGTTATGCAGCCACTCAAAACAAAGCAAGTATTTTAAATGAGAAGTTTGCTTGCCCATGTTAAACCTGATGCCATGAGACTTCATGGGGCCTGGGACTGTACACCACTATGTCGCCACCTCTGCTGGGCTTGTCCAAATGAAAAGGTTGAACACAGGAATACATAGATATGCTGTATTTCAAGCAACTGCTTTTGTATGAAATGGACAGAAAAATGATGTTTTCATGATAGCAGAACTGGAAAGCTTGCTCTATCTCACTCCCTGTCTCTCTCAGCCTCTCAAAAAGCATGTAATGAAGTAAATTCTCCAAGAACCCCAGAATATATAAGGATTTTGCTAATGCTAAGAGAACAGCTCATCAATTTAACAGATATGTTCTCAGGTTAAAATCTAACAATTCAAGGTCACACAGAACTTTTAAACTGCATATTTTTTATTGGTTCCTTTTTTACTATATACTCTTCCTTTTCAAAAGTTATGCCCATATTTGCATGTGTTTGATGTTATGTTTTATTATATTTATGATAGTATATTATAAAATTCTTTTCTTTCAAGAACACCATGTAGTTGGCTCCTTAATTTTGAAATAGTTCTTTTTTTTTTGAAATGGGATATAGCTAGATCAAAGTAGATTTTTTAAAAAATTATCTTTGTTGTGGCCAAACGAGGGAGGTAAAATAAAAGGGGAGCTGATTCATTGCTTCTAACCTGGTCAAAGCATCACTAACACTGAATTACAGTGCAACTGCAGTATCCAGCTGTGCTTTCGTGATAACTCTCAAGCAGTTTTTGTTATTGTCTTTTGGAAATCAAATGCAGGTCAAAGTTGACACAGTGCACCTCATAAAGGCAGTACAGGAGTTTAGCAATAAAAACTGTCGTTACTACCATCAATCATAGGAAATCACCAGTTGGATTATTGGATTTTAGGCCAATGCCATAATTGCAAATATCATTGGAACTGACGTTTTCAGCTGACGGATGGAATACATGGGTTTCAATTTAACTTCACAAGAAGGGTGAAAGCAATTGGAACCTCATTTAGAAGACTGCAAATACGTCAAATATTATAAGGTAGAATGAAGTAAATGGCTGATATTTTCTGAGATAGTGACACTATCGTCTTTGAAATGTTTTTCCAGATGGATAGACAATACCCCGGTGGATTATCTTGCCTGGGAGAATCATGAACCAAATTTTGCAAATAATGATGAGAACTGTGTTACCATGTATAGTCACTTGGGTAAGAAAATACCGTGCTTGATTTCAGACTTTACCATACACTTACTGGGTGTGGATGAAATATTTGTTAATGAGACAGTCAAATTCCATTGTTGAACTGCATGAGTATTTCGAGATATATTTTTGCCATCTTGGGAGCTGGAACAGTACCTGGAGAGCATGGACCAGTAGCGTTATGTTAAAGGAGAGGGCTAGACTAATTGGGCTGCGTTGGTGCGAGTGGGAGTGTAAGAAAGCATTAGTAAAGGGGAAGAAGGTTATCAAAGAAGGTCTATGGGATATGTCTCCTTATTAGCCATGGCAAAGAATGTAAGAGCTGGGAGGTTATGCTAAAAATATGATGAAAATGCTGAAAAAAGTGTTCAATTCTGGACACCATTCTATTGAGAAGATATAAAGGAGATTTATGAAGATGTTGTCAGGACTGGAGAATATTAGTAATAATGAGAGTTTGTATAGTCTAGAGTTGTTTTTTTTGGAACAGAGGAGATTGAGGAGAGATTTAATTGAAGTGTATAAAATGATGAAGTGCTATATGGGACTGGTCAAAGAAACCTACCAGCATCATGACAGAGAGGTGACTGAGATAGGCAGGACATCTGTTTTGGGGCCTGGATGTACATCTTACCAAAGTTGCAACAGAATGGACATGCTGGAGAGGGGAAAGAAGATGGGCTGGCAAAGTACATTTAAGGAGGACCGTCATCCACTTGGGCTGGATTGAAATAGATCGTGATGGATCAGGACTGAAGACGGAACCTTACTGCCTATTATACCATGCTAGACTGGGGATTTTAGTCAAAGTAAGTACAGATAAACCAGATAAGAAGGCTGCATTCACCTTGTTGAGGGCCCCATTACCAGAAGGTATAGGTTTAGGTTGAGAAGTTAGAGGGGTTTTGAGGAGATTATGGTGGGTAGTCTGGAATTCTGTGCCTAAAAGGCTGGTAGAAATAGACACTCTCATGACATTTTCAAAAAGAACTTGGAGTTTCACTATACATGACATAGCCTACAAGGCTATGGACCAAGAGCTAGAAAGTGGCATTAGGCTATGTGATGACCAGTGCAGATTTGATGGGCCAAATAACCTTCTTACTTGCAGTAAATTTCTATGACTTAAAGAGGGCAAAAAGACCATCAACAGGGAAAAGAAATGGCTTGGAAGTCTTCTGAAGACAACTGTGAGCTTCATGAATAAAGATATTTAATACAAAAGCAGCAAAGTTATGTTGAATTGTTTTAAAATTTTTGCTAGGTCATAACTCGAATATTGTGTCCAGCGCTGGTTGCCACATCTAAGAATATACAAAACATAAGAATTGGAGACCAAGGATTTGGGACAAGTGCAAAATATTGGGATTAGCGCACCTTTAATGGCAGTTACTTTGGTGCAGACTCGATGGGCCTAAGGGCCTTTTCTGCGCTGTATGACTCTGTGACTCTATGACAATATGGCTCAGTGCCTTCTATATTATTAATACAATTGTGGCTGATCATCTGACTTAACTCTACTTGCCTGCCGACTCCCCATAGACCTTGATTTGATGAGAAGCCAAAGGTCTACCTCAGGCTTATATATAAGCATCATTAAGGAAGAATATGAGATGCCTTAGCTATAAGGATAGGTTTGGGAAAGCTTAAAATCTATCTTAAGGTGGATGGGAGATTGATTCAGGGTACAACGTAATGTAGAGCAGTAGACAAAGATAAACTGGTTCCATTAGCTGATAGCACAAGCACTACAGGACAAAATTTTAAGGTTTTAGGCAAAAGATGAAGGGGTAATGGTGGAAGAACATTTTTGTAATGCAGCAAGTATTAAAAACATAGAACTCACTCCATACAAGCATGGTAGAAGCAGAGATGATTAATAACTTTAAAAAAATTGATTAGGCACTTGAGGGAAATAAACCTTGAGGGATTATGTGATAGAATGGAGGAGAAGGAATGACTGGTTTGCTGTACAGGGAGTTTGCATGGACTTGAAGGAGCCTTTGACCTTCTTCTGTGGCATATTGACTTTATGACTTTTGTGAAAGAAAGTAGTAAATGAAAACATGAACATATCCATGTGACTCATTGAATCTTTGAACACATCATGATCTTCATGGCCATGAGTGGGAGGAAAAATAAATACTATCATACTTCACTTCAATATTCCCGTTCAAGAATGACAAACCTGTTGATGAAAGTACATTTTGGTCCTAAGTGTAAAAGTACCCCTTTCTTTTTTTCAAGGGTTCTGGAATGACATGAACTGTGGGCATCCATTCCCTTTCATATGCGAAAGAAGTAACAGTTCAATCAACACAACATTTGCTCCCACTGAAGCTCCTGGCCCAGGAGGATGCACTCAAGACTGGATTCCATTTGGAAGGAAGGTATTTGTTTACGAAACTGTGAAGATTTAAGAAGACATTCAGTGGGTCACTGATGAAATAGAGTAAGCTGCACTTACTCCAACTCTTCATCACCTAGGGAAGGACAGATGTACATTAAATCCTGCCCTTGCTGGTGACATCCAAATGCCAAATATCAGTGAAAGATAAAAGTAAGAAAGTTGCAGAAAGAAGTTGGGGAGTTACAAGAGGAATGAGCACCTGCTAAGTCTTTGGTGCTGTTTTGGGCACTCTGATTTGCTGAGGATCCATTTGTTAGTCACTGAGAGAACATATGGATTTTGAGACTGAATGTTTAAATCAAAGTGAGCAGGGTGCATCATGATGTCACTTTTTTGTGATGTTAAGTGAGAGGGTAAATCAGTTTGTGCTGCTGATGAGTACCAGTTTCATTCTAATATGTACAAACTGTATTCAGATCTCACATGTGCATCATTTAAGCTCTTACCTCAGTTATTCATCAGACATACAAGGCTGGATTTTCTCTAAACTGCAGGACCCTGAGTTGGTGTTCTGAGCCCTGATATACTGGGACCCAGACCAGTGGAAAAATATTCCTGCTGGAGGTCTCCTACTTGTCCATCTCTGGGCTTGCTGTCCAATTAAGGACTGGGGAGATGAGCAGGTTGGAGACAGGCTCAATGCTGCTGGCCGAAATCCAACAGACCAGCAGATCAAAGATTCTCAGGAGTCATACCAGGAGAGGGGGCTCTGCTGAAACAGGTCAGGAATCTTGAAGTTGTTTCAATGTGAAGGTACTGTGGTTAGTCTGCACATCATGGGGAGAAAGCTGGAATCTAGAATAGTGATCAAATGGTTTGGAAGGAAAACCCCTCCAATCAATAGATACCAGCTAAGACTAAAATGTTTTATCATCATAGAATCATAGAATCAGCCCATCGAGTCCACACCGCCCCTCTGAAAAGCAGCCCACCCAGACCCATGCCCCTATCCTATCCTGTAAACCTGCATTTCCTATGGCTAATCCACCTAGCCTGTACATCACTGGACACGACGGGGCAATTTTTAGCATGGCCAATCCACCTAATGTCCACATCTTTGGACTGTGGGAGGAAACCGGAGCACTTCGAAGAAATCCGTGTAGACATGGGGAGAATGTGCAAACTCCACAATTTTGGCTTTTTTTTGTTGGCTTCCAGCCTCCAACTCTGATAGCTCCATGGCCTGATGGTGTAAATCTGCTGCCATTCAGCTGGTAACTTCTGCAAAAAGCAAACTGATAGAGATGGTGCAAACTAGCTCTTAATTGGGGCCTAATAATGCAAGTTGACTATCCACTTCTGTGGACTGGGCAGCTAACCTGCTTTCCGGCTGGCAGCTGAGAATGGTCCCTGATATTGGGAACGTACTAGGGAACTTTCCTACTATGGCTTTTCCATTTTTGCACTTACCCTGCTTCTGAGCCCACTGCCTTGGGACCAAGAAAATGTCTCACATAAAATGGATGTATGACTATAGATGAATCTAGGAACTTAGAACTTGAGTCTGTTTGTTGTGTTATGAATATGGAAATTATGCCAATCGGAATCAAGTATAATATTAAGCTTTTTATTTTTGTTATTTGATCTTGAGATCTGAGCAACACTGACAAGGTAGCATTTACTACTCGTCTTGAACTGCCCTTGTTGGTGAGCAGCATTCTTGAACTGCTGAGTCAATCTGGTGTGAGTACTCTCAAAGTGTGAAGTCTGCAGTAGATGAGTTCAACTGAATGTCTTATTAGGCCATTTTAGAGGACAGTATGGAGTCAACCACATTGCATGGAATCATGCGTAGGTCAGACTTTAAAGATGACGAATTTCCTTTCGTAAAAGACATTAGTGAACCAGATGCCTCTTTATTGCAATCCAGTAATTTTATGGTAACCATTACCGAGACTGGCTTTTATTCTAGATTTAATAAATTGAATCTCACTTCTCCATTTGGTCTGATGGTGTTTGAACTCACCTTTGAAGCATTAGTCCAGGCTCTGGATTACTGGTCCAATAACTATCATGTTGACTTGCTTGTTAAACATTTTGGGAAAATCATTAAGATGGTGAACTGAGGAATGACTGTTGATGCTGTGTGTGTAGACTTCCAAATTCTCTGCTTTTGACCACAAACCAGCAACACCTGCTGAAAATATATTTTAAATGATGCTGGGTGAGGACTCTGTCAGTTAACAAGCACAGTGCATTCT
Organism: Rhincodon typus; assembly: GCF_021869965.1. Taxonomy (NCBI): domain Eukaryota; kingdom Metazoa; phylum Chordata; class Chondrichthyes; order Orectolobiformes; family Rhincodontidae; genus Rhincodon; species Rhincodon typus. The sequence goes on along the minus strand of NC_063333.1, from coordinate 42,550,339 downwards.
GCGAGACAAATTAGAAAGGGTGGCAGATTTCCTCTCTAAAAGGCATTAGTGAATTACACGTTTTATTTTTATCAACAACCTGGTGATCTCAGGATCATTATTAATGATTTCAGATCTATGACCTCATGAAATTTAAATGTCTCCCAGCTGCAATGCTACAGGTTGAACTCCAATCTCTGGAGAATTAGGCTGGGCCTTGAAATTACTAATGCAGTAACATACGACCATACTACCATTGTCAATGTATACATATGTAGTGATCAATAATGTCACATCAAATGTTTAACAGACAAAACGCTCACTGGACAATTTTACTACCATTTATACCAATTTCCTAGTCTCTTCCTCCAAAGTTACAGCAGTGAGGGTTGAAGCCCTGGAGAAAGCTATCCAAACAGAATGTCTTTAAGGGCTATGAATAAACTGCCTGCTGAAATATTAATCTAACTTAAAGTGTTTGGGCAGTGATACATTTCAGCACTTAGGGATTTGTCTAAATTATGCTTCACTGCAATTATTTAATTAGTTGCAGAATTGATTGAGTGCTGTAATACTGAAATAAGACTTATGTTGGAATTAATAACTACTTCAGAACACGTGTGTATCAAGACACAAAGATGTTGAGTAGGCTGTACAATCAAGCTTAAAGTTTCTGATTGCAATGGCCTAAATATTTGTTTTTAGACTATGCATTTAAGACCATGATACCATAAGAAATAGAAAAGGGAACAGGCCTTGGGCCTGCTCCATGATTCAATAGGAACATGGCTGGTCTGACAGTCCTCATGTCCACTTTTGTGCCTTTTCCCCATACCCCTTGATTTCCTCACTGATCAAGAATCTATCTATTTTAGCCTTAAATATACACAAGGTCTCTTGTCCCCACAGCTCTCTTTGGCCAGGAGTTCCAAAGAGTCTCAATCCTCTAATAGAAGAAGTTCAATTTCATCTCAATCTTAAAACGACACCTATTTATTCTGAAACTATGCCGCCTGGTCCTAGATGCTTCCATGAGGGAAAACATTTTCTCAACATTTACCCTGTCAAGCCAGTTAAGAACCCTATATGTTTCACCTCTCATTCTCCTAAACTCCAGTGAGTAGAGTCCCTACCTGATTAGCCTTTTCTCAAAAGATAATCCATCCATACCAGAGATCATCCCAGTGAAACTTCCCTGAAATGCCTCCAATGAAATAATATGTTTCCTTAGATAAAGTGACCAAAACTGCTCACAGGACTCCAGATGTGGTCTCACCAGAACTTTGTACAGTTGTAGTAAGGCTTCCTCACTCCAATACTATATGCTAGCTTTCTGTATTTTATGTACGGGCACCCCTAAGCTCCTTTGTGTTGCAACTTTCTGCGGTTTTTCTCCATTTAAATAATACTAGGTTCTTTTATTTTCCCTTCCAAAATTGACAATTTCTCATTATACTCCATTTGCTAACTTTTTGTCCACTTACTTACCAATATCCCACTGTAAATTATTTGTATCCCTCTCACAACTATCCTTTCCACATATTTTTGTGTTATCTGCAAATTTGGCTACGGTGCATTCGCTTCCTATCTCCAAGTCATTAGTATATGTAATGTAAACAGTTGCGGTCCCAGCACAGTTCCCTATGGAACCCCACTGGCTACAGGTTGCCAACCTGAAAAAGAGCCCATTATTCCCACTCGCTGTTTCCTGTCCATTGCAGAATTACTACCCAGTCAGGTACATCCATTACAATATATTATAAAGAAAGACACATACCATTCTTTAGATAACAAGGTGTAGAGCTGGATGAACACAGCAGGCCAAGTAGCATCAGAGGAGCAGGAAAGCTGACGTTTCGGGTCTAGACCCTTCGTCAG
>NC_063333.1:42494763-42548082 GCF_021869965.1 Rhincodon typus | reverse complement strand
TGATACCATTCTTTAGGTTATGTTTTGTGCTGTGAGAAGGAGAATTTAATTCCAGTCACTAGTTATACTTTCTTTTTACAAACTCTAGGCTATGCTATCATTTATCTAGACATTATGATAATAAAAGTTCTTCTTCATTTGTAGGAGGGACAAGGTCTGCTTATGTGACACTGAACTTGAGAAATTCTTTAGGATAAGGAAGCAACAATGTTCTTGATCACTCTGCCAATAGTTAGGGCAAATATTTGCTTTGTAGCTTTGTAGCTTTGTCCCATTGAGGAACACCAGAGGACAACCACAGTGCTATTGCGCTTTAAATTCTGCCTTTAAAACCTTAAACAACTGGTTGTTCAGGGAAATCCCAAGCTTTCTGAGCCAGTCAGGTATTTTGCCTAACACAATGCAGTGCTGAAACCAGCTCAAAAGCAATAATAGTAAAGCTACTCAATGGTTTTACTTTTACAAGTTTACTAGTAATCCACCCCGACAAAAAATAAACTCTAAAAGCAAGTTAAATAGTTAAATTTATACTTCTGCAGGAATGTAGTTTTGTGGCTGCCTTCCATTGTTCACCTCACATTTAATAGTAAAAGCAAAAATTAATACATGCATGCTTGCATAATATCTGACTTGGTTAAAGGAATATCAAAACTGAAATTTTTGAAATGAATAATTAGTTTCCCATCCCTAGGCTAGGTTAGGTATATTGCAAGTGTTGTGAGGCTATGGTATTATGAAAATATCTTCTCAAGTTGCTATCACATAATAAGGCATAATCTCATTAATCTCATTAGTGACTTTGATCCATGTGTATAATGAATTTTCTCATTGCAAAATAAAATTTAAATTGCCCTGACAAACTGCAGAATAATTGGGTAAAACAAAACAAAAGTGTAAATAAACCATGAAAAGAAGTGGGAAAGTTTTGGGATCTTCCATTCTCAGGGTCAATTTTCTGATCATCAAAAGGCAATCATTTATAGGAAATACATGAGCAGCTTCCAATTTTTAAAATAAGATTTCACTTATAGAAAAGAATGATATGCCACCCATATTCTTTGTCCTTCAACAACTCTCGATTCTCTACAAAGCATGAATCCATTCAATAAACTGAATATTTGGAGAGATAACACGTGATAAGATGCAAATGAATGCTTTGTCCTGATGAGCAATCTCTGTGCCATCTTTAATCACTGTTTTTATTTCCCCCATTGAAACATCCTTGGCTTCCTATTTCATAAATGCCACAACAGTCAGTGATTCTCTGAACTTTCCTGTTTCCCCTAACCTCTAATATCCTACATAGTCTTCTGCATTATTGTATTGTTGTATGTTGAAATCAGAAACTATTGTGACTCACATACATTCTTCTCCGGAAAAAATAGAATTTAATTACTTTCTCCCTCTTACATTCCCCTCAACTCCACAGGCTTTAAAAAACGCAAGTTTAGCATCACTTTACCACTGCTACTTAATTTTCCTCGATTGCTTTACAGCTCTCTACATCTCACATAATGAATATGCCTCCACACTGAAGTTCCTGGATATTGTTTGAAGAAACAGGGCCTGCTAGAAATCACAATAATGAGATACCGTTACAGTGCAAATCTTCAGTGTTATTCAGCAATGAACCTGAATTCTCAGGCGATTTTGCCGAACATTTCTAAAAATATTACTTTGAGCTATACAGTCTAATAATTTGCACATTTTAATGTTCTTTTCTAGTGCTTCAAGGTTTACGGTGAAGAAGAAGCACAGCAATTGACTTGGAAAGATGCGAGAGATATTTGCATTAAAAGAGGGGGAAACCTAGCAACAATTCAAAATGCTAAAGAACAAGGTATGCAATAGAATACAGAGGGCTGGACTTTACAAGCCCCTTAGTTCACAACCTGCTGCAGCTAAAATGTCAGGGGTAACGAGGAACAAACCCAGGATTCTGATGGTCACCCCAACGTGATTCAATGGTAAGAGTAGATTTAATTGCTTTAAGGCAACACTTCTGCCCCTTTCTCAGGAGGAAGGTCCATCTTTGAATGCTCCCAGCTAGTCTGAGTGACCACCTGTTCTGTAGTGCCAGTAACACTAACTGTAGCAAATGATGGGCCCACAAGCATTTCCACCCAAGCAAAAAGCTCAGGTCAATCCAAGTTTGGGGGGGTCTTAGTGAGGGTGGGCAGGTTCAAGACACTGGTGAAAGGGCTCAAGGGGTTTCCGTTAGAGTGCACCAAACATGGGGTACCCCCTCCTCCTTACCTAACACCAGATCATTCTGCTCTTGGTGCCAGGCTTCCTGCACGTTATAGGTTTGTCCCACCAGCATCTACACACAAATATGAGTCAATTACAGACAACAGTTATGGGATAAAGCCCTTAAGTGGTCATCAACTTGATACTCCAGGGCTTCAATGGGCCTATGGATGGATGAGCCACCTGTCGTCTCTCTGCGCATTGTAACATTTCTGACAGCTTGGGCACTGTCAGAAAACAGTGATGGTGGACAGGCCCCCTTCTGAATTTTATGTGACCCCAGCTTGAAATCCAGCTCATGCAGTCATTTACTATTGACAAATAGGCCAGTTAGCCCATCGATTTAATTCCTTTTCTCCAACTTCGTAGCCCTTCAAACTGATCTCCTGGAAATGCCCAATGAGTTTAATTTGGAAACCATGAATCATTTCTCCTTCCACCACATTCATGGGCAGCAAGTTCCTGGTCATTACCACTTTCCTTACACAAATGTTCTTCCTTGCACTTCCCCTGCATCTCTTCGTAAAATCTTATATGTGTGTCCCCTTGTCTTTCAGATCCCATCAGATAATGGGAAAAGATTTCCTTTATCTACTTTACCTAAATCTGTCATAACCTTGTAAACATTTTGCAAATTTTTCCTCAATCCCCTTTGCTACAACAAAATTATTCCAGCTTTTTCAACTTAACCTTGTAATTAAAAACCCCATTCCGTAATAATTCTGATAAATCTCCTTTAGGTTTCCTAAGGTTTGGTCACCAGAACTGAATGCTGTACCCCAATGTAGCCGACAGAAGTTTTATGAATGTTCAGTCTAACATCCCTGCTTTTGCATTCAGTGCCTCTTTTTGTGATGCACAAAATTCTATGTGCTTCATTAAATGTTTTCTCAATATGTCCTGACAACAGCAAAAATTTATGTGCATGTACCCCCAGGTCCGTCTGTCTCTGTGCCCTCTTTAGAATTCTGCTATTAAGCAAATATTGTCTCTCCCTATCCCTCCTGCCAAAATGCATCATTTCTCTCTTTTTTATATTCAGCCCCATCTGCCACTTATCTACCCATTCTGCCCTGTGTTCTGTTGCAATTGATGAGTATCATCCTCATTTCTTGCCACTGTTGTAAATTTGGTATAATAAGTAAATCTAATTCCTTAGATTTTCCTACCCTTGATGGAGGTGGAAGCAAAAACCATCAATGATTTCAAAGTAAATTGTTTAGAAATCCTGAAGGTGATAACTTTGAAGGGACAATGGGTTCGATTTGGGAGAATGGGAATGATGGAATTGTTCAGTGGGTAACTGGTATGTACTTGATGGGCCAAATAGCCTGTAGTTGTTAAGATGTCTCATTTGCCAGACCAGGTGACCTATCCACTCAAAACATAGCCAACCAATCCAGTGCTTACTGCTTTTCAATTCTCTCCTTGTTTACTATTTTCATGCTAGTAGAAAAATTTAGGGTTCGCTTTATATTTACAGACATTCTATTCTCATATTCTCTGTTTTCAGCCAAATCTTCCTGTCCGCTTCCTCTCTCAAGTTATTGGATTTGGCTAGGTTCTGTTTGAATAAATCAACCTGAAATGCATCATGTTTTAGTTTTATTAGTCTGTCTCTATCCTGGTTGTCCAAAGCTTTGGTTCCCTCAGCTTTCAACCTTGTTAAAACATGCTGTACTTGATGCATCTCCTCTTTAAAGATTATCCATTGCACCCAGTGATAATTGTGGATAATAATGTTATAAGTTTGGAGTTTCTCCTTGCTCACAGGCTTGCATTTAATTAATCTACTTTCATTATGGAAGCATTTTCACATCCTCTAGAAGCAAGAGTATTTCAGCAATGAACACCAGCCAACATGAAAATTATCTCACAATTTATTATTTAATATATAAATTTAATAACTAGGTGATTGAGGTTTTTACCTCTAGGAAGTATAAGTCTTTCCTTAAATTTTTAGAAGGCTTTGTACAGAAATTAATTAACAAAATTACGATAGAAATACAGTCTTAAAGGAAACATGCAAACCTGAATAGCAATTTGCTTGAAAATCACAAAATAAATGGCAGATAATGTAAATTAATGAGAAATGTAGAAGATTACAATAAAATAATTGTTCCAGTAAGATACACAAGTACTTCAACTTCTAAACAGAAAACCTTCCAGTCGTCAATGGGTTGATAATGGGTTGAGGGTGTAAACTTCTGATTAGCATCAAAATAATGGAGAGGAAAGTCTAGGAGGAACGTTTTTATACACGGTATTGTTTTATCAGGGGAATGCCTTCCAGAATAATGGTGAAGCAGAAATTATAGTTTTTAAAAGTGATGCAGATAAAATATTTGAAAAAGGGGAAATGTGAAAGAAGATGGGGAAGCGCAGCAAAATGAGACAAACCAAATTGTTCTTTGAAGGAACCAGAACAGTAGTGATTGGCTGAGTGGCTTCCTTCTGCACATATTCATAGCTCAAATTTTTATTCCAAGTTCCACAAGTCAGATCTTTTAGAACATTAGTAGATTTATTATATGCATGCTGGAGATGGTTCTTTTGCTAACAACAAATTTGGGATTGGTCTGAAAATCAGTACAAGGCATTTTTCTATGTTAAAGGCATTACAATAATTGCAAATATTAATTTTTTCAGTGCTGAGTGTCCATAATCTCAAATTTAAATCTGTTTTCCTCTGCAGCATTTATTACCATGAAGTTGGAAGGGTTTCCTGTCAATGTTTGGATTGGATTAAATGATATTAATAAAGAGAGTAGATATCTGTGGACTGATGGAAGAGGAGTAAAGTATACTAACTGGGCCAAGGGTTTTCCGACTGGACAAAGGCATACCTATGATGATCCGGTAAATACTAAACACACCCAACATTCTCTGCATGTATTCTCCAGCCTCTTGAGGGGAGGCCATTAGGGCCAAAGAAACAGAAACAGCAGGCAACATTTGTAACTTGAAGAGAAGTGTTTAAAACCAGAACACAACTTACATTAATATTATTGGTCAGTTAAATATTTAACAATGGATGTGGTGAATTTCCTTGCAAAACCCTTGAGAAGTGAATTTGATGTGGAATTAGGGATTATTGGACCACTCGTTTCTTGCCCCAGGATCATTTGCATGGATCAGAAGGATGTTCACACCATTAAGGCCAGGAACTGGGCCACTGGCCTCAAGTGAATGAGAATGGTGGTATTGCAATGAGGCTTCATTGGGATGGGATTGTCAGCATTGAAAGAAATCAAACACAAAAGAATTAATTTGTTTTTTGACAATGTCCATTCTGTATTCAACTAAGGGGTTGTTTAGCTCAGTTGGCTACATGGTTGGTTGTAATGCAGGGTGATGCCAACACTGCAGGTTCAATTCCCTCACTGCTGAGGTGACTATAAAGGACTCTCCTTCCTGAACCCCTCTCCTTTCCTGAGGCTTGATAGCCCTCTGGTTAAACCAGTCATCTCTCCGCAAAGAGAGAGCAGCCCTAAGGTCTGATAAAACTATGGCAACTTTACCTTATTGCAACTGCAATTCTTTGTATTGCAATTGAATTCAGGGGCAAAGCCTTAAATACCTGTTTCCTTGGACACTGCATGGGTCCCTTGTATACTGGGAGAAGTGTAATGCTATTACGGGGATTACAACATTGAATGTGACTTTTGCCTTTGCAACTAATCACCCATTTGTAGGTAACACATTTCATATAACTACTTCTTGCAAGTGAACTTCACCACCAGGAGTGAAAAATTAAAACATTAATCTTTAATATCTCACAACTCCACTTTTTTACCTTGTCACGTCCTTCAGCACCAGCACCTATTGTCTCCCAAAACTGTTTATGAATGTCATTATGAACATAAAGAACATAGAAAATAAGAGCAAGAACAAATCATTTGGCCCTTCACACCTGCCTAGCATTCACTTCTTTAGGTTTCTCTAATACTTTATTTTGTGTTTAAAAAAAGTCTGTATGACTAATAAGGAGTTCTTTGACATTTTGTCCCTTATTCCATCTGTGATGCTCCCAGGGCACATTATCAGTTAAGTTTTGTCTGACATTCATGGCTTAATTATGAACTTTCATTTGTAACTTTTGAAGAAGTGCTGGTCTCCTACTCATTCCTGACATTTGCTTTGTTTTTATTATATGGGCAACTGACTGTGTCACTGTGAGTGTGAATACAAAGAAAGATGTTGGATCTTGGAAAGATGACTATTGTGACTTTAAAAGAGGCTTTATCTGCCAAAAGTACAAAGGTGAGCATTAGGTTGCTGTTTGTTTGACATTTCGGGACATGTTATTAATAACTTCAATCGGTTCAATTTTATGATACATTGGCTAAGTGTCCATTATGGTAAGATTCATAGAGGATTTCTGTCCATGGACCTGGTGAGATTTCTCAGACTATTCTCTGCAAACCTCCTCATTATCTATAAGCCCTACCTCTATACATCCCACCTGTCCTCTCTTCCCTCTCACCAGAGACAGAAGTTATTACTGGGAACTCATTGGATTCATGGAGCTACACTATTTCTGAAGGCTAATGTGCACCAGGTCAAACACTGACACCCAGGAGATGTCTTTCACTGTGCACATAGTGTGGGGAAATCAAACCCAAATGATCCTCAGGGCATATAGTTGGCACAACCAGCACTTGATTGCAAATACAAGGGCATATTCATAGGTTTATTGATATTTACGATCTGAGGCACTGAGTTATCCTATCCTTATTGTCATTCATCTTAGAAACATGTTTAAAGGATGCTAGCCTTGCCCCAGTGCACACCGTAGCCCAACATCTCTCATTATTCAATTTAGAACCACCACATACTGGAAAACCTTCAAACGGTTGAAAGCACTAAATATTATTTGGTAACAGCAAAAGGAAACAAAATTTTAAAAGCTGCGTTTGTTTTTGAGAATATATAGGAGTTATTTGCCTTTTGACCACCCACAACTTTAAAGTCAATGAGTGAACCCTGCAGCCCAATGGTATCAATGTGGATTTCACAAGCTTCAAAATCTCCCCTCCCCCTACTGCATCCCAAAACCAGCCCAGCTCATCCCCGCCTCCCTAACCTGTCCTTCCTCCCACCTATCCCCTCCTCCCACCTCAAGTCCCACCCCCATCTCCTACCGACTAACCTCATCCCGCCCCCTTGACCTGTCCGTCTTCCCTGGACTGACCTATCCCCTCCCTAACTCCCCACCTACATTCACCTTTACTGGCTCCATCCCAGCATCTTCGACCTGTTTGTTTCCTCTCCACCTATCCTCTCCTCTATCCATCTTCTATCCGCCTCCCACTCTCTCCCTATTTATTTCAGAACCCCCTTCCCCTCCCCCTTTTCTGATGAAGGATCTCGGCCCGAAACGTCAGCCTTTCTGCTCCTATGATGCTGCTTGGCCTGCTGTATTCATCCAGCCCTGCACCTTGTTGTCTCTGAGTGATCACTGCACCCAGCTATCACCTATGAGAACCGGCTATCATTTGAGCCCATTCTGGCTGATTGTGATTGACACTCCACCACTTTATAGTGTTGAAGCTGATGTTCCTCCTGCTCAATGTCTTCATCTTCCTCCTCAGAACACTGCTGTTGCTCTCCTAGCACTTAACAGTTCAACAGATCCCCTCTTTGCTTGGTCCAGTTGTTCAGAGCAAGACAAGTTATGATTGTGCAGCACACTCTGCATGGAGTCAACAATGGCTTTGTTTGAAGAATAGGCTGCATTGTATCTACTCAGTCAGGGCAGGGGCAGGGTGGGTAGGGCATGGGATTACATAATAGAGCCATCAGCCATGGTTGCAGAGGATAGCGCTTGTCTCCCAGTAACTATCCTTGTAAGGCCTTTGAAATGAAAGTTCTCAAGGATACAGGTACCCTGGCATCAAGGCATCTTTTCCTTCTCTGTTCACAAAGTTAATAGTGTTATCTTATGGTGTGTGTACAGTCTATTACACACGCCACCTGAGGCAAACCTCCTGTGTTTCCAACGCCTACAGGCCTGGTTACAGCACTGACCTTGCCACAGGGAAATGAAATGAAGCAATGTGGTCTGGCAGAAAGGGCAATGGTAACAGCCATGATATATTTGTGGGTGAAGGGTTCTAAGATCCCACACAAGGCCCAGTCTGGTAATCAAGGGGCCATCCCAAATCTCCCAATCCCTATATTCTGTTGATCCTATCCTATCCTATCGAACCTGTTAGTTCTGAGTTTCCACACTCGAATAAAAACAAAATATTCCGATTCTGGAAATCTGAAACAAACCCTGAAGGTACTGGAGAAACCCAATAGATTTAGCAACATCTGTAGAGAGAGAAACAGAGATAACATTTCAAGTCCAGTAAAACACTTCTTCCTCTGTAAGCCCCACCTACATCGCAGCATGCTGTTTCCAGTCCTTAGAAGTGACTTGCCCAACTTTCCTACCACAGCATTGGTCCCTGATAACACCCCCTGAATCTGTAGCTTGACCAGCTCGAATGGACAGGCCCTGATGACTGACTTGTACCCCTTAGTGATATCTGTGCAGCTTTCCATCTGATTTACCAAAACTCCCCGGACTTGTTGCACTGAACCTGCAGGACTGACCGTGATTTTATCCCCAGGCTCAAGTGATACAGAGCCCCTGACTCTAAATGCTGCAAGTGGCAGTCTAACCATTTCCAAGTCCATGCACAGATACTGGATACTGACCTTGATGTACTGCAACTGGACCCTTTGACTAAAGGCTGTCTCCCCTGCCCAGACTGAAGACTACTTCCCTTATGCCCATCTGTTTACTGAATATGCAACTGCGCACATGCTCCAGATATGAGCTTGACAGAGACTGGTGCCACACAGTAACATGCCCACTATTATGGCTGATGCCTGCTGAGCACCATGCCATGATCCCTGGTTTTGTGTTTGTACTACAAAGGCAAGGCAAGAAAGGTCAGGTCAGTCAGAGATGTCAGTTCGAGGGAGTGCAATGAGATCAGGGGAGGGACTCTGAAGGAAGCAAACACAAGAGGAGTTGATGATTATGCATGAGCAGGAGAGGTGGTGAGGTGTCCCCAGTGAGTTAATAGGAAGTGCAGAAGACAGGAAAGGCCAGTAAATTGAGGGATGTTTTAGGTGAGAGCTATTAAACAAATATGTTACATGCAATAGTGAGAGTTGTAATCCATGGGTCTTGTGTGGAGTGGCAGTTTTAGAGTAAGTGGCCCTGTCAGTATGAGATAGCAGAGAGAAGATGGTGGAACTTACCCTTGCAGAGTGCAGAGGTCATTGACCTTCTTTCTTTGCTACTGGGTGGCCACTTCACTCAGGACACAGCTCTGACCCAGGCTGCAATTTGAATCCAGCCAACCTTGATATGATAGCGTGATCTCCTGTGGACATCTCCTGGGAAAAGGACTGCTGTCTTCTCCACCACCTCATCGACCAAGATTCAAAGTTTGTGTTCACCCAAAGAGGAGACAGCGTTTTTGTTCCTCTGGGCCAAGTGCTGAATGTAGTGTCTGAAATGTCGCAGTGTGAGGGATCCTTCCTTGATTCCAGCATTTGAACTGCTGGGGTTTGAGTATGGTGCCAGTGATGGGAAAGCCACAAGTCCCAGCAATGGTGAAGGCTTCTGTCTCTCCAGTCACACCATTCCTGTAATTGCTGTCCTGGAGTCCCATTACATAATTAGTGAGGTGTTGGATGGAAGACAGAATGATAAAAGTCACTGTAAGCCATGGTGGCCTGTGAGTCTTATTTGACAAAACAGGATAACTGAAAATCTGCCCATGGACAAGGAACCTATTGGTATTGGTCAAGACTGACTGCTGACAGTGTAGACTCAAAACATTAACCTCATCATCTCGGTTCCTAAATGCCTAACAACTCATTATAAATTTACTGAAACACTCCCTGGCCCAGGTGACCAAACTGAATGTTACTTTGATATTGTGAAGAAGCAAAAAGTGACCTTTCGAAATGTGAATGGAATTAACAAAGCAGACTATGATTCCTTCCACAGATCGTGCTTTAATGTTAGGGTCCACAACAACCAATGTACCATCAAACTATATTAAGTATGCCAACAGTTCATACAAAATAATTACCGTCAAGCTGAAATGGCGAGATGCTTGTAAAGTTTGTGAGGCAGAAGGTGCCCAGCTTGTCAGTATCATAAATGGCTTTGAACATTCCTTCCTAATATTGGAAGCTACTAAATCTGGAGAGAAACTGTGGATTGGATTAAATGGCAATGAGGTAAGGAACAAACACTTACAGTGTAAGCTGATGAAAAATATTAAATGCATTGTACTTCAAAAATAATAATTTCTGCTAACACATTGTACCATACTTTCAATTATATTTGATGAAAATACATATCCAATTGAAACTTGAAAATGTAACAATTTGGCATAATTCTTGGCAATGGATGAGAAACTGAGTGAGGTATGGAAAATAATGAGTCAGGTCTAGGCATGAAACGTCAGCCTTCCTGTTCCTATGATGCTGCTTGGCCTGCTGTGTTCATCCAGCTCTACACCTTGTTATCTCAGTGTGTATAAGGGATGTTGTTTTGGCCTGGAAAACTACTGAATGCAGTCTTATGACTGCACTATTTCTTATTTCCTTAATTGGTGTGGAACCAAATTCAAAATCAAGTAATCAAATTTTACTGATGACCCTAAAGTAGAAGAAGCAATGGGAAGAGTTAGAAAGTACAGACTAAAATGGGAGCAGATCAAGACAGATGAACTTTATCGTGGACCATTGCAGCAAAGTACTGCTTGTAGGAGAAAACACACACAAGTTCTATGAATAGTTTGGTATGAAATAAGGATGAAGTTGTAGGAGTTACATGAGTCTTCACGGGTTTGATACCAGGAATATCCAACAATAGCAGAGTAGTATTCTGCGATGCCAGTACAAAGTTGAGCTATGGAGCTAAGGTTGCCAAAAATAAGTAAGTGAAATTCATGATTAACTGTAAAATGCTCTAATTAGAGCCCAATTGTTCTATTCTCTAAACCCAAGGGAGTGAACAGCAAAACATTCAGAGAATACATGAGGAAAATTGTTTTGTGCAGTGAGATTTTATGATCTGGAATATGTTTCCTAATAGGGTAATAGAAGCAGATTTAACTTTCAAAAGACATTGGATCAATGTTTGAAGGGGAAATATTTGCAGGAATATGGGAAGCAACATAGGAGAGAAACTAATTGGATAGTCCTTTCAAAGTTCTATCAAAGGACAATGGGCTGAATAGCATCTCTGCCTGCTGCAGTGTTTTCTAATATTCTTTGAGATGTTCAAGAACTGGAAGCAGTTTAGAGAAGCGCCATAAGTCTCATGCCTTGATTCAGACGCAAGAGTTATAAGAAAGAGAATTGCTCTCAAAGTGATATCTAAAATAGAAATGATTGTATGAAATATATGAAGAGTATTGTATTAATTGTGGAATTAGGACAAATGACCCCGAGCGTAATATGTAAACAAAATGCACATGTTGTTGTTTGTGTACAGAATTGTCAACATTTGAAATGGGCTCCAGACAAATTTTCTCTGCATTTAAGAAATAATTAGGCAATGAATTTTTCCATGGGGGTCTGCCACTCATTTTCCACACAGTGGGGGAAGAGACAAATTTCTTTTCCCTTAATTTTGTACTTCAGTGTTTAATTATTTTGTAGGAAAATGTTTCAACAGGTAGGAGTAAAGAAATAAAGCAAAAATGCATAGAGGTTGGATGACACCTGGGGAACAAGTCAGGATAAATAGTTTGAAGGACAGTGGAAAGTGCTGTTGACCGATGGGACAGTCCTGGTTCCACTTTTGTTCTCATTGCTTATTTGTGATTTGGGAATGCATCATATTGAAACTTGTCTGAGAACGTTAGGATATGGGATCTGACAAAAGAAGAGGAGGACAAAAGTTAGAGGAATGTGCAGACAGGTGGCAGATGTAGTTTAATACAGAGTAAGCATTAAGAATCAAAGTGTGCACTCAATGGCAAGATGTCAAAATGCTATAAATGGACAGGACTTTGGGTTAATTTCCTAAATATTCCAACTGAGGTTGATAAACCTATAGTGCTGAATTGTCTCAGTCCATTGATGACAGTCTGGGACGCTGGCAAAGCAGCTCAGGGAGACACCAGGAATGTTGTCTGAAACCTTTCTGTTGCCTTATCACATTGCCAATGAGGGAGAGATGTGGTGCCTATCCTCCTAGTTGTCAACTGAACCACTTACGTGGCTTATGAATGACCCACTTCTGCCATATAGGAAAATTTCCAGGTAAATCACAGTGGCGTTCCAGTGGCTTCTAGAATTGGGAGACTCCATGATGGGCACTCCATTGCCCATCAATGAGACCTGGTGTCAATTGTGGTCCTTGTGGCAATGGTACTGCTCATGCTCCATAGACCCCTCCATTTCGATCTCCACTGACTAGTCTTTGAAGTCAATCGACAGTTGAGGTGCCTTTTCTTTGGAGTTTCGATATCAGCATTGACCACCACTGATAGTACCTCTCCTAAAGCTTATTACCTGAGCTCTTCTGGGCGTAGACCAATTGGATAACAACCCTGATCACAGTACCTTAACTTGCAACTGCCAACATTGTGTCACTTTGGGGTTCACCACCCCTTAAAACAGTGTCAATTCCTGTTTACAGCCACAGCAGCAGCAGAACTAGCATCAAGTAGCGATGATTAATTCACTCGCAGAGTATATAGATTATTAAACCATACTGTAATTCTCAGCAGTAATGTCTGAAAAGGAAGAACGCACAGGGCTATTTTTGATTTTGTACTGCAATTTTGGACGCATTTTGATTGAAATGATATCGGAAAAATTTTAGGTGCTTTCTTTAATTTGCCCTGAAAAATATATTTGCCAATGTGGATATTTGTGATTCCTTATTCTGGGAGTGATCCACTCTATTTTAATAACCCAGCAGCAAATTTTTGTGTGTTCAGAAATTAAGTATGTTATTCTATTTCTCACACAGTTGCCATTGGAGATTAACAAAAATGTAACATGTCAGTCCAATAACTAACCATAGTTATTGTAACATGTCAGTCCAATAATTTCAATGCACATGCAACAAAAAAGTACAGATTAAGACAAAACGGCAATCATAAAAATGGACATTAACTCAGTCTCTATTCAATGCAGGGCTGATGGATCACAATGAAGTTGATACTTTGTCAGGAGTGTTCTTGAAGTTGATCAGCCTTGAGATGGATTTCTCAGTCAATCTTGAACAAGTTAGAGGAGAGAATCTTTTATTTTCTTTCCTTTAAGACAAAACCTCTCTCTTTCTAGTGGAATTCTTTTGAAAGTTAGTTTGACCTCTGCTAATATCGCTTTTATCAGGAAACAAAGATGGCCACCTTATCATGACCTCTCAAGAAATATTGAGCCACTGTCCAAATGAGGTACTGAGGTAATCCAATAAACAGTCTGGATTGCAGCCCCCCACTCCTTGTGATTTCAGTCGGCCATTGATTTAGAAAGGCAAACCAACATATTACAATAAAGGGAGATAACAAGGTATAGAGCTGGATGAACACAGCAGGCCAAGCAGAATCAGATGAGCAGGAAGGCTGACGTTTCAGGCCTAGACCCTTCTTCAGAAATGGGGGAGGGGAAGGGGGTTCTGAAATAAATAGGGAGAGGAGGGAGGCAGATGGAAGATGGATAAAGGAGAAGATAGGTGGAGAGGAGACAGACAGGTCAAAGAGGTGGGGATGGAGCCAGTAAAGGTGAGTGTAGGTGGGGAGTTAGGGAGGGGATAGGTCAGTCCAGGGAGGACGGACAGGTCAAGGGGGCGGGATAAGGTTAGTAGGTAGGAGATGGGGGTGGGGCTTGAGGTGGGAGGAGGGGATAGGTGGGAGGTAGGACAGGTTAGGGAGGCGGGGACGAGCTGGGCTGGTTTTGGGATGCAGTAGGGGGAGGGGAGATTTTGGAGCTTGTGAAGTCTACATTGATACCATTGGGCTGCAGGGTTCCCAAGCGGAATATGAGTTTCTGTTCCTGCAACCTTCGGGTGGCATCGTTGTGGCACTGCAGGAGGCCCAGGATGGACATGTCGTCTGAGGAATGGGAGGGGGAGTTGAAATGGTTCGCGACTGGGAGGTGCAGTTGTTTAGTGCGAACTGAGTGTTCTGCAAAGCGGTCCCCGAGTCTCCGCTTGGTTTCCCCGATGTAGAGGAGGCCACAACGGATACAGCGGATGCAGTATACCACATTAGCAGATATGCAGGTGAACATCTGCTTGATGTGGAAAGTCTTCTTGGGGCCTGGGATGGGGGTGAGGGGGGAGGTGTAGGGGCAGATGTAGCACTTTCTGCGGTTGCGGAAAAGTGCCGGGTGTGGTGGGGCTGGAGAGGAGTGTGGAGCGGACAAGGGAGTCACGGAGAGAGTGGTCCCACCGGAAAGCAGATAAGGGTGGGGAGGGAAAAATGTCTTTGGTGGTGGGGTCGAATTGCAGATGACGGAAGTGTCGGAGGATGATGCGTTGGATCCGGAGGTTGGTGGGGTGGTACGTGAGGACGAGGGGGATTCTGTTTTGGTTGTTATTGTGGGGAGGGGGTGTGAGGAATGAGTTGTGGGAAATGCGGGAGACACGGTCGAGGGCGTTCTCGACCACTGAGGGGGGGACATTGCAGTCCTTGAAAAATGAGGACATCTGAAATGTACAGGGGTTGAATGCCTCATCCTGGGAGCAGATGCGGCGGAGGTGAAGGAATTGGGAATAGGGGATGGCATTTTTGCAGGAAGGTGGGTGGGAGGAGGTGTATTCTAGGTAGCTGTGGGAGTCAGTGGGCTTGAAATGGATATCAGTTTCTAGGTGGTTGCCAGTTAGGTGGAGATAATTTCGGTGGGGCAGGAGCAGGCGGAGACAATGGGTCAACCAGGGCAGTCAGGTTTGTGGATTTTGGGAAGGATTTTTCCTACTATCTCTGTATTACAATAAAGGTGTTAACTCATTTGATTTACCTTTTGGCTTGACCAATAATAAGTCACATCAGAGAAAAACAATCCTCTTTGTTGTCTCAAGAGATGAAATTGTTTTCTAAACCACAATTTTCAATCTTTTGAAATGTAACATTTAGGATATACCTTTCAAGATTTATAATCCCGGAGTGACAATATTGAAAGAATATAAAACATAGATTCAGCAAGATGATGCATGGGATTGGAAGCAATATGCGTGAGGGATTTTTAAAGATTACTTTGCGAGTTTGAGATGCAGATGGTGTCAAGAAATATTATCGCCTTTGCTGCTTTTATTGACTCATTCAGAAGATGTGGGATTCACTGGCTGGACCAGCATCTATTGCACATCCCTATTTGCCCTCGTTAGTCAATAAAACTGCAGCTCTTAATTTCATTAGTAGAAATGATTAAGGAGAATAATGCAATATTTTAAAACAGAAATATTTTTAGACTTCAGGACAGTACAGATGGATAGACGGTTGGAGACTGCGCTTTTCTAAATGGGATGTGGATGAGCCCAAGATCAATGATGGGTGTGTCTTCATGAATCCAGATGGAAAATGGATAACTTCAAACTGTGACAATGAATATTATGCTGTTTGTAAAAAGTCTTCTGGTAAGAAACATTCAGCTCACAATACCTCATGATAGTTGTGATAAACATGCTTTTTACTTGAGGTTTTAATGGTATTAAAATAATAACTTAGCAACACAAATTATTTTTCATTTATTTATAAAGCAGTCAGAGTTCAAACGATGTTAATAAAGGGAATATCAACATCAGTAAAGAAAAATATGTAGCATTGCTTTAGTTTGTGTTTGTAGCTTCTAGAGCATATTGTTCTAAAATTTACTTCGTTATAACCTATGGGCCCATCTTTCTCCAGATGCCTAAGTTGTGGTCAAGGCAGGGTTTTTAAGTGTCAATGCTGATTTGGCCTGCCCTTAATATATGATGCCATCTTTATAGACGAGTTGTAATAGTAGGAATGGCTTTCCCAGATGGATTCAAATAACTGGTTTTGAAATGAGCAGTAAATTATGGAATAGTCTGTGTGGATTTCAAAAGGAAGTATCACGGTGGACCTTTGAAGAGTTAACAGACAGCATTGGTAATATATTACATATAACTTACATGGATTTTAAAAAAAGGCCTTCAATTAGATAACCCATAACAGATCAATAAGTAAAGTCAGAGAATGTGAAATCAGGAGAAAAATGGTAGAATGGATTGCTGACTGGCAGAGAGTGAGAATAAAGACAAGTTGTTCAGAGTACCAGAGGTAGGAAGTAGTTTTCACCAGGATTGTAGTTGGGACTAAAGTTCACAATTTCCGTACAAATTTTGACTTGTAATCAAAACCACAATTTCAAAATTTGCAAATGACAATTGTGTAGTCAAAACTAAGGAGAAATGTCACAAATTACAAGAAGGCAAATGCAGAGTAGCAAACAATTGACAAATTAAGTTCAACCTAGATAAATGTGAGGTAGAGATAGCAGGAACTACAGATGCTGGAGAATCTGAGATAACAAGGTGTAGAGCTGGATGAACACAGCAGGCCAAGCAGCATCATAGGAGCAGGAAGGCTGACGTTTCGGGCCTAGTCCCTTCTTCAGAAAATGGGGGAGGGGGAAGGGAGCTCTGAAATAAATAGAAAGAGGAGGGGTGGGGCTGGGGAAGGTAGGTGGGATGCCTCCAGCTCCACACTGTTGTCTCCGACTCCAGCATCGGCAGTTCTTACTATCTCTGAGAAAGTTATGCTGAATCTTTATCGAGCCTTTCTTAGACCACACTTGACGTAGCAGTTCTGGCTGCCATTGAAATAACTCCACCGAGGCGGATATCCCATCACCAAGTTACCTACAGTTTGCAGCCGTGTGATGTTGGCTCATGCCCAGGTCTGGAAGGCGCTGCAGGAAAATGCACAGTAAAGGAGAAAGACTAAGAAAGTGGTAACTTGTACCTGCACCGAGGTTCGAACAGCCTCACAATGTGACCTGTCCTTCTCGGATTCTAATGCTAATGCGCGACCGGAGACCAAGAAGACCTGAACGCGCAAATGTGCACCACAGTGAATCCAGCGCGGGCCAGAGCAACGGCAACAGATGGTGAGGTGCGTCAGACAATCAACAGTGGAGTGAGAGGGCCAAGTCCTGTGGTGGAGCGGACTGAAGGGGCAGTGTCCCATGGAGCAGAGCGAGGAGGCAGTGTCCTGTGGCGGAGCGGACTGAGGGGGCAGTATCCTGTGGTGGAGCGGACTGAGGGGGCAGTGTCCTGTGGTGGAGCGGACGGAAGGAGCCGTGTCCTGTGGTGGAGCAGACTGAGGGGGCAGTGTCCCATGGCGGAGCAGACTGAGGGGGCAGTGTCCCATGGAGCGGACTGAAGGGGCAGTGTCCTGTGGTGGAGCGGACGGAGGGGGCAGTGTCCTGTGGCGGTGCGGACTGAGGGGGCAGTGTCCTGTGGCGGAGCGGACTGAGGGGGCAGTGTCCTGTGGGGGAGCGGACTGAGGGGGCAGTGTCCTGTGGTGGAGCGGAGCGAGGGGGCAGTGTCCTGTGGTGGAGCGGACTGAGGGGGCAGTGTCCTGTGGTGGAGCAGACTGAGGGGGCAGGGGCAATTCCAGGAGCGGTAGTGCAATAAACTACCCAGCCTTCAGGACAACATTGACCACAACGCCACACAACTCTGTCATGGCAACCTCTGTAAGACATGTCAGACCTTTGACATGGACACTACCATCACACATGGGAACACCACCCACCACATACACAGCAGATACTCATGTGACTCAGCCAACGTTGTCTATCTCAAATGCTGCAGGGAAGGATGCCCTGCGCAAGGTTTATTGATGAGACCATGGAGATGCTACGACAATGGATGAATGGACACCATGCAACTTTCTCCAGACAGTGGTGTTCCCTCCCAGTCAGGGAACACTTCAGGGGTCAGGGGCATTCAGCCTCCAATCCTCGGGTGAGCATCCTCCTAGGTGGACTTCGAGATAGATGCACAACAACGCAAAATCACTGAGCAGAGGCTGATAGCCAAGTTCCATACCCATGAGGGCGGCCTCAATCATGATCTTGGATTCATGTTACACTAGATGTGACCCTACCACATTATATACTCCCACACACACTCTCACACTCTCTCACACAAACACACTCACACTCTCTCACACAAACACACTCATACACTCACACACTCTCTCAAAAAAACACACTCACATACTCTCACAAAAACACACACACACACACACTCGCAAAAAATGCACTCACACACTCTCTCACACAAACACACTCACACACTCTCTAAACAAACACACACACTCACGCACTCTCTCACAAAAACACACTCACACATACAGACACACTCTCTCACAAAAACACACTCACACACTCTCTCACACAAACACACTCACAAACTCACACACTGTCTCACAAGAACACACACACACTCTCACAAAAACACACTCACACACACTCTCTCTCTCACACAAACACACTGTCACATTCTCTCACACAAACACACTCACACTCTCTCACACAAACACACACACACTCATACACACTCTCTCACACAAACACACACACACTTTCTTACACAAACACACACACACTCACACATACACACACTCTCTCTCACACAAACACATTTACACACACACACTCTCTCACAAAAACACACTCACACATACACACTCTATCTCAAAAACACACACATTCACACACTCTCTCACAAAAACACACTCATACACTCTCTCACAAAAACACAATCACACATACTCTCTCACTCATACTCACACACTCTCTCACACAAACACACTCACACACTCTCACGGACACACACAGAATACACACACACTCGCACGCACACACACACACACACACACACACACATACACACACACACACTCGCACGCGCGCACACACGCACACACACATACTCACATGCACGCGCGCGTGTGCGCACACACACACACACACACACACACACACACACGGACACACACGGACACACACTGACACACACACAGAGACACAGACACACACTTGAATTATTTTATCCAAGATGTTTGTGTAGTTGCAGATACATTCTGTTTTACTCAAAAAAGACCTGACCCCAGTTTAAAACATAGACAGATTCTAAGCAAGACCTCATACCTAAAATGCATTGTCTGACGTGAGATGTCACTTCTTGTATACATTGATAAAACTTTTATTTATCTCAGGTCAATAACTTGAGAGGAATCTGGATTTTGCATTTTAATCAGTAGTCTCCTTCCTAACTGACTAAACATTCAACAAGGGGCAGCCAGTTTTAAGGTTGTTACCTTTCTCCTTATAAATTCCGTGTCTTATACCCTCTCTCTCACACTATGCCTGAGGAATGAACTGAGATCTGAAAGCTTATGTTTTCAAATAAACTTGTTGGACTATAACCTGTTGTTGTGTGATTTTAAACTTTGAACAAATATAGGAAAGCAGATGGATGTGTACAATTGTATCAGCAGCCAAAGCAAATAATACATCAACTAACCTATATGTAGTTCATGATCTCTTTAAATAGGTGGGGTGTTGGTAGGGTATGTTATGTAAATTATGGCACAGCATAGGCCGCAGCTTGCTGTTCTGTTACTCGCATCAAATTAACATTGCACGTTGATTACTATCAGTATCTGACTGCACTGAATGATGCCAAAGTCACTAGGTGCTTGAGCCAATGCCCTCTACCAAGTCAGCATCCAACATTTTCTCATTAGCAGTGTGCATGTGCATCTTAGAGACCATTTCCAAACGTTAGGCGACATAGTAACTGTTGTATGTACTGTGGAACTCACCACCACCTGTTCATTGTTGGGATAGACTGCTGCCTTATTCCTCCTTTCTAAATATTTTTAATCACCCACTTCAGACGTGCTGTGATACACCTCTGGAACACATGGGACTTAGAATCATAGAGTCATAGAGATATACAGCACAGAAACAGATTCTTCGATCTAACTTGTCCATACCGTCCAGATATCCTAAATAGATCTAGCCCCATTTGCCAACATTTGGCTCATAACCTTCTAAACCCTTCCTATTCATATACCCGAACAGATGCCTTTTAAATGTTGTAATTGTACCAGCCTCCACCACTTCCTCTGGCAGCTCCTTCTATGCATGCACCACCCTCCGCATGAAAAAGTTACCCCTTGGGTTCCTTCAAAATCTTTCCCCTCTAACTGTAAACCTACGCCCTCTGGTTCTGGACTCCCCTACCCTGCAGAAAAGACTTTGTCTATAAACCCTAGCCGTGCCCCTCATGATTTTATAAACTTGGGGGCGGCACGGTGGCACAGTGGTTAGCACTGCTGCCTCACAGCGCCAGGGACCCGGGTTTGATTCCAGCCTCGGGCAACTGTCTGTGAGGAGTTTGCACATTCTCTCCGTGTCTACTTGGGTCTCCTCCGGGTGCTCCAGTTTCCTCCCACAGTCCAAAGATGTGCAGGTTAGGTGGGTTGGCCATGCTAAATTGCCCATAGTGTTCAATGAGGTGTGGATTAGGTGGGTTATGGGGGATGGGTCTGGGTGGGATGCTCTGAGGTTCGATGTGGACTTGTTGGGCCAAAGGGCCTGTTTCCACACTGTAGGGATTCTATTCTGTGATAAGGTCACCCCTCAGCATCTCCACTCCAGGGAAAATAGCCCCAGCCTATTCATCCTCTCCCTATAGCTCAAACCCTATCAATATCCTTGTAAATCTGTTCTGAACCTGCTCAAATTTCACAACACCTTGAACTCAGGTCTTCTGGCTCTGAGATAGCAACACTACCCCTGCACCATAAAAGCCCCAACTCTCCATTTTAAACTGAGACTAAGGATCTATTTAGTTAATAGTGATAGAGGATGAGCCACAAGTGAGTCTTAATGATTGATTGATTTATTGTCATGTGTACCGAAGTACAGTGAAAAGCTTTGTTTATGAGCAGTGCAGGCAGATCATGGTTAGCAAGGACATTGAGATCAAAAAGACTTGGATAGAGGTATACAGGTTACATTGCACAGGGTGTGTGCTAGGCGAGATCAATGTTGGTGAGATCAGCATTGTTTGCATCAGTTTAATAACTACTTGTCTTAACAACAGAATTTATTGCATAAAAGCAATAGTTATGTGTTATACATACTGAGTAAGACCATCTGGAGACAATGATGAAAGAGCTGTCTTCACCAGGATTTTGAACCGAGCTCCTCAACTCTCCACCATAACAGTATATCATCATTAGATTGGAGCTTAATGCAATGTCCAACATTCACCCTTTCAGAAACATTATCTTATACAAACACCTAAAAAGCAATCAATACAGATCTAATATCGCTCCTGTCATGTGTCCCTTGTCATACTGAGGCTGAGGCAAAATTGAATGTTGATTCAAAAAATTGTAGTCTTTCATGGATGTCCTAGTTAAAGCACAGCAATGGTAGAACCTTAATAGAGCATTTGCCCATCCTTTCAAATGGCAATTGGTGCATGTTATGAAATTTAAAGGGGTGGGAAGGAAGAGGAGATTTTCTTTTTAAATACGAGTAAAACACAATTGATTACTTTCTTTAACCGACATCACCATCAGATAAGACTAGCCAGCAGGAAACATTTGTCTTCTTTCTTGTCAGTGCAACCGCCTGCTGATCCACCTCAGCTCCCTGGAAAATGCCCAGAAACAACGCTGTCCAAATCTTGGATTCCATTCCATGGCCATTGCTATTTATTTGAAGCAGCAATTAAAAGAAACTGGGCCTCTGCCAGTCTTGAATGCATTCGCCTTGGTAAGTACTTTGTTCAAGGTCGATATGTGAATACACACATCTTCACAGACTAAATTTCTTTTTCCCAGCCTTCAAAAGAAATTGAAGATTGGAAGCTTGGCAAATAAATCAATGTCTTAGCAGAAAAGCATCATCCAACTTTAATTTAAGTATGAAAATAACTGGAATTTTATAACACAAATTGAAATTACTGCAAACCATGAAATGAAGTAATCTGGAGACACTTTGCAGCAGCATCACTGGACAGAGAAACAAAATTAACATTTTGATTATGATATAACTCTTCAGAACATTCTAGAGTTCCTGCCAGATCTGATGCGGTTCTCCAGCTTTTTCTTTTTTTTGTTTCAGATTTCCAGCATCTGTGATATTTTACTTTAAACTGCAATGATATATTTGACACTCTTCGGTAAT
The DNA here is from genome assembly GCF_021869965.1 of Rhincodon typus. NCBI lineage: Eukaryota > Metazoa > Chordata > Chondrichthyes > Orectolobiformes > Rhincodontidae > Rhincodon > Rhincodon typus. The sequence continues at coordinate 42,525,609 of NC_063333.1, read as the reverse complement.
CCATCTGTCAATGTAGCACACTCTTACATAAATATAATTCTGTAATTAAGACACAATTATTTTTCCTATACACACTTCAATGAAAATATCTATCAATTTTCACTTTTTCAGGGGCTACATTAGTAAGTATAGACAACGCTGCAGAAAGCCACTTCTTATTCCATATATCGGAAATGATGGCTGACAAGGCAAAATCATTCTGGCTAGGAATGTATCAGAATGTGGAAGGTAAAGATATTTCTCTCTTAAATGCTTTTAAGCTTGTTCATTCATTGATTGTTAGCCTCCTTGGCAGAGCCAGCACTTACAGCACTTACAAATTGCTCTTGAGAAGGTAGTGGTGAACTGCCTTTTTGAACGATACAATCATTTTGCTGGAGGTAGATCCATAATGCCATTAGGGAGGCAGTTCCCAGGATCCAGTGACACTGAAGAAACAGCAATGTATTTCCAACGTATTTCAGGATGGTGAGTAGTTGGAAGCAAACTTGCAGGTGGTGGTGTTCACAGATATCTGCTGCCCTTATTCAAGATGTTTTTTCCTATTCATTTGTGGGATGTGGGTGTCACTGGCTGGCCAGCATTTCTTGCCCATCCCTAGTTACCCTGGGGAAGGTGGTGGTGAGCTGCCTTCTTGAACCGCTGCAGTCCACCTGCTGTGGGTTGACCCACAATGCCATTAGGGAGGGAATTCCAGGATTTTGACCCAGCAACAGTGAAGGAATGGCGATATATTTCCAAGTCAGGATGGCGAGTGACTTGGAGAGGAACTTGGAGGTGGTAGTGTTTCCATATGTCTGCTGTCCTTATCCTTCTAGATGTAAGTGGTTGTGGGTTTGGAAGGTACTGCAGAGAGGATCTTTGGTGAATTTCTGCAATGCATCTTGTAGATAGTACACACTGCTGCTACTGAGTGCAGGTGGTGGAGGGAGTGAATGCTTGTGGATATAGTGCCAATCAAGGGGGCTGCTTTGTCCTGGATGGTGTCAAGTTTCTTGAGTGTTGTTGGGGCTGCACTCACCCAGGCAAGTGGGAGTATTCCATCACACTCCTGACTTGTGCCTGGTAGATGGTGACAGGCTTTGAGAAGTCAGGAGGTGAGTTACTCACTGCAGTATTCCTAGCTTCTGACTTGCTTTTGTAGCCACTGTGTTTATGTGGTGAATCCATTTGAGTTTCTGGTCAATGATAACCCCCAGGATATTGATAGTGAGGGATTCAGTGATGGTAACATCATTGAATGTCAAGGGACGGTGGTTAGATTGTCTCTTATTGGTGATAGTCATAGACTGGCATTTGTGTGGCACGAATCTCACTTGCTACTTGTCAGCCCAAGCCTGGATATTGTCCAGACCTTGTTGCATTTGAACATCGATTGCTTCAGTATCTGAGGAGTTGCGAATGGTACTGACCATTGTGCAATCATCAGTGAACGTCCCCACTTCTGACCTTATGATGGAGAGAAGGTCATTGATGAAGCAACTAAAGATGGTTGGGCCTGAGGAACTCCTGCAGAAATGTCCTGGAGCTGAGATGACTGACCTCCAGCAACCATGACCATCTTCCTATCTGCCAGGTATGACTCCAACCACTGGAGAGATTGCCCCCGATGCCTATTGATTCCAGTTTTGGTCCAAATGTTGAGTTCTGAGGAAGGGTCACCGAACCCGAAACATTAACTCTGATTTTTTCTTCACAGATGCTGCCAGATCTGCTGAACTTTTCCAGAAACTTCTGTTTTTGTTCCTGATTTACAGCATCCGCAGTCCTTTTGGATTTTGCTCCTAATGTTCCTTGATGCAACATTCAATTGAATGAGGCTGGATAAACATGGCTGGTTTTCTTTAAAGCAGAGAAGACTGTGGGAAGGGCGCCTGATAGAGTGTCCAAGATAATGAAGGGCATGGACAGGGTGGATAGAAAGCAATTGTTCCCCTTAGTTGAAAGGTCAATAACGAGGCACAGGAGGTTTAGAGGGGCTTTGAGAAAAAAAAGTCACCAGAGGATGGTGGGAATCTGCCTGGGAGGATAGTAGAGCTGGGAAACCTAAGTACTTTCAAAAAGTACTTGGATGATCTTTGGAAATATCATAACTACAGTAAAGTAGGATTAGTGTGAATAGGACTGTGCAGATTCAATGGGCTGAAAGGCTTCTTCTTTGCTGTATGATTCTACGACTCTGAGTTACTTGCTGATGGATTCCTAGCCTCTGATCTGCTCTTGTAGTCAGGGTATTTATATGGGTGGACCAGTTCAGGTTCTGGTCAATGGTAATCCCCCAGCATGGTGATAGTTGTTTATTCAGTGAAGATATTGCAATTGAATGTCAAAGAGTGATGGGTAGATTCTCTCTTGGTGGAAATTGTGAAAGGATGACACTTGTATGACTTGGACATTGCTTGCCACATGTCAACTCAAGCAAGGATATGTTGCAGTTGGACATGAACTGCTCCAGTGTCCAAGGAGTCATGAATGATGCTGAACATTGTGCAATCATCAGCAAACATCCCCACATCCCATTGTACGGTGGAGGGAAAGTTCTTGATGAAGTAATTGTCGATGGTTGGGCTGAGGACACTACCCTAAAGAACTCCTGCAGAGATGTTCTGGAGCTGAGATAATTGACCTCCAATATTTCCCTTTGTGCCAAGGCAGAGGACTTTTCACTGCTTTCAGTTGACTCAGTTTTGTTGTAGACGTTCCATGTTTGCAATCAGCTATTTTCTGATCTTGAAGTGGTTTGAATCACTCCCAGACCCCTGGATCTAGATACTGGACTTATTTAGGAAATGTGAAATGAAGATGCAGGAGACAGATATTTCCAGGCGAAAGAATCTCTGCATTTATTTAAAATACAAAATGTAATTATAACACAAGAAAATAGGCAATGTAATAAATCAAGGAAATTAACACAACCAATTATACAGGAGAACTGTAATACTTTAAATACACTATCAACTAGATTAACACTATTTGAACACTATCCTACTGACACATACAGAAAACAACAGTCTTTAATTTCAGAGTCTTTGATCAGAATTCCTACTCATGGGATCTCAATGCATTGCCACCACCTGCCTTCCCCTCCTTGCTAGCTAGGTCGGAATTTTGGGGTCTTGGGAGTTTATGCTCACCACTGAGAAAACACGGTTTAGGAAGGCACCTCGCTGTTCCCTCTTGCCGTATCCAGAGACTGGATGAAGACTTTGGACTATGTAGGTTGTTCAGTTTGGGTTGAGTCCATTGATGTGGTAAGGTGCGTAGTGGATCCATCAAGAACATACTTTTGCTTTCTGCTGGTTTTATGGGCACGGTTTTCACCTCAGGTTGTATCTAAGGACTTGTGGTGTCGGTTGAGGTCGGTTATTTCTCAGGGTTGTCAGTCTTTAGTTCTGCAGTCATGGTCAGTTGTTGTGGTTCTTGGTGATGTTTCTCTTGGTTCAGAACAAGCCATGTCTGGAAGCTAATTTTTAGATAATGTTTGGCTTCCCCCTCTCAGATGATTTTTGTTCTGATGAGACCCTTGGTTTGGCTTCTCTGGTCTCGGTTCGGCCTCTATGATTCTTGGTTCCAAAACTGCTTGTTGGGGGTGGAAGCCTGTAGAGAAGTTGCTTGTGCAGAAGCTTGTTGTTGAAAAAGGCTCTCGCCTCAGGTGAGATCAGGGCTGGCAGTTATACTGACTGCGTGTCTTCTTATCACTCCTAAAATCTGTTGTTTTCTTTAAGCTCTTGATGTTCTCTTCTGAAGTTAATTGGGTTTCCGACAGTTAGAGTATGTGTGAATGGGTTTTGATTGAGGTTGAATGTCCAGTATCTCTGCAAGCCCCATACAGTCTGCACTGTGTAGCCCATGGTATAAGAGCTGTCTCAGGCCAGGGTCTGTTAAGATTTGGTCAACTGTTCTTTTAGACAGGAAGTGTAACTTGGGATTCCAGGCTGAACAATAGTGCCAGACAGCGATCTCCTTTCCCAGGCCTGCTGATTGTGTATTTCTTGCAGACTCATTCCAGTTTTCATTTTTGTTTTTAAAAGTTTCGAAAGTCCAGGACTCTGTCCAAAATCCAGGGTTTTGTCCATATGTTTTAATATTGGGGATTTTTGCTTAATGTTACAAGTCAAAGCTGCAATGAAGTTAGGAGCTGAATGGTTCCATCTAAGAAGACTGCATGATGGGTGCAGCAATTTCTGGAGCACATGTCTTCAGTACTATGATGGAATAGCATCAGGTTCCTATGCTCACAATATCCAGTGCCTGCAGCTGTATCTTGATATTATGTGCAGTGACTCAAACGGGCTGAAGACTGGCTTCTATTTTGCTGAGTATCTCCAGAGGAGGAGGCTGAAGCGGATCATTCACTGAGCCCTTCGGGCTGAAAATGGTTGTAAATCCTTCAGGCTAATGTTTTGCATTGATGTACTGAGCTCCCCTATCTAAGAGAATGGGGATATTGATAGAGCCACCTGCTGTGGTAAGTTGCTTAATTGCATAACAATATTAACAACATTAAATATGGAAGTTGTATAGAACTTAGATCTGACCCATTAGCTGTGGAATCACATAGCCTTGTCTATCATTTGCTGCTTACACTATTTGCCACACAAGTCATCCTGTGTTGGAGGTTCTCCAGTTTGACATGCCATTTTTAGATTTGTCCAGTACTGCACCTGGCATGCCCTTCTGCACTTTTCATTGAACCAGTGTAAATCCTATCTGTCTACGACAGACAAATTGATGAGGATGAGGTTAACTGCTTGTTTTCTTACTTGTTGGTTTTCTCATCACTTGCTGCAGATCCACTTTAGCAGTTATGCCCTTCAGGACTCAGCCAGCTTGGACAGGAGTCACTGGCACTGCCCAGTCACTCTTGCTGATGGACAATGAAGTCCCCCACCCAGAGTACATTCTGAGCCTGTGCCACACACTGTGCATCCTCCACATGGTATACAATGTCAAGGAGCATTGATTTATTAGCTGTTGAGTTGTCACATGGTGGTGGTTCTTAGTAATTAGCAGAAGCTCTGCTTGTCTATGCCTGATGACATGAGGCCTCATGAGGTAAGGAGTAAATTTTGACAACTCCCTTCCAATTCTATGCCACTGTGCTGTCCCACTGATAGTCTGGACCCAGGGATTGTGTTGTTGGTGTCTGGGCTATTGTAAGGTAAAATTCCATGTGTGTGACTCTGTCAAGTTATTGCTTGACTGGCCTGTCAGCCAACTTTCCCAATTTTGGTACTAACCCCCAGATATTAGTGAGGAGGACTTTATAGGATTGACAGAGCTGAGTTTACCATTGCCATTTGGTTGATACCAGGTGGTCCATCTGGTTTCACTCATTTTTCGATATTTTGGTATGGGCCTCTCCTGCCATGGTTTAAAACCTATTACTTGTCGACTTAAGAGCATCAATTGGTTCATTCATCGATGGGCATCTTGATACTGCCCCTATCATTTAGGACTGTTAAGAAAGCTTGTCCTAGCATAAGGAGTTCACTTTAAAAGTTCAACGTCAGAAATATTTTGTTAAAACTCTTAAGGGATTATATGAACTGAGAAAGTTTTGGCACAGGGAAAATAAAATCAAGAAAAACAATAGCAGATTCTCATAATCAGGAATTGAATCCATAGCCAAGTCAAATCCTATGTGGGATAGAGAAGGAATTTTCCCTAGTGTTTAAGTACTGTAATAGAATGCTGTTGTGATTATATTTTACTGTGTGTTATTTGTAAATATTTTGTTTTCATTTATTCTGCTTAATAAACGTCTGTTTTATTGCTGAAATTGAATTGATAGCATTGTGTGGTTGTGCTTCAGTGAATGACTACCTCATTAAATAAAATAATATCTCTCAAGCCAGATTTCAGTCTGGGATCTGACCTGTCAGCTGGGGTCATAACACAAATCATTTATATCATAACTGTTTGTGGAATATTATTGTGTATAAAGTGAATTCTGTGTACCCATTTCAACTTAGTCCAATAGCTGGAACATTGAACTACGACAGAGAATGTAAAACAGGTGATATGAATTCAGCTGCCCATTTTGTACTGATTCATACTGAACTTAAGGCTCTAGAATTCCCTCCCTATGCTTCTGTACTAAAAGCAACAGTGACTACACACTACTTTTGTAGGTCACAAATTCTAAACTACAAAAAAGGATCCTTAATTTAACATGTAAAATGACTTAAAAAATAGTCCATCCATAGTTTAAACTTTACTCTGTCCCGCAAGTATGCACCTTATTCGCTGGGAGCTAGTCCAATGCAATTCTTAACTCCTTTATCCTTTTCTAGTTGGATAATGTCTAGTCCCAAAACTGACTTTCACGATGTACGTTTCACTGCAGATACATTCCTGTAGCACAGGCAAGGAAAATCTTCTGACCTATTTGAACCTCCACAGTCTTCATCCCTTCAACCAGAGCATGAGCCCCTCCTCATATTTTGTTTGGTGAACAATAAATACTTGTCTCTATCTCTTTGCTTTCTCTTCCGCGTTCCCTCAGATTTTTGCAGACTGAGAATGCCTGTGAAGTTGGGTCATTTTTTTTTTAGAAAAATCTGTAATACCATCCTGTAATGGCTTCCAATAGATTCTTTCTCTTTCAAAGTCTATCTCCTTGGAAACATGAATAACTTGGGCCTTGTATTCAGGTAAAAATGCTAATCGTTATTGTCTGGACCCCAAACTTAATCTGTCTTGAAAATAACTAGATAGGTTACGTTTTAATTGTTTATAAATTGTGACATTCATCGTAGCTCCCTTGGACTTGAGGGCCAACAATCTATCTGCCATCAGCATAGCTGCCTGGGTCACGTTTTAAAGGCACACCTTTCCAGTAAAGCAAGCTGGGTTTCATTTTAATCTTTAATACCCAATCCACCCAGGATTATTGTCAGCTGGATTCAGAACAGATCACTCAGCCTGCTTCATTCCTCCATTTTATCTGAAATTAAAATGCCCCTCTGCATCATGTGTTTTTATTAAACCTCCCATTTAAAACACTCTCCTTCCTCTTTAAGATATTCCTGAAGGCCAATCTCTTCGAGAGCTTGTCTTAACGTTCTTTACGTACACTGCATTAATATACGTTGGAAATCCTCTTGAATGGTGGCTATGCATATTTTTCTATGTTAAAGGTTTTATACAGATGCAAGTTATTGTTGCTGAAATTAAAATGGCATCTGAATGACATGAGAAGATTGCAGGCTTTCTACTCACGTTAGCCATTTGGTTTCTCATTTCAGGAGAGTGGTTATGGATAGACAATAATGTTGTGGATTTTGTGAACTGGAATAAAGGAGAACCTTCAGATCATAAAAATGAAAACTGTGTTGAAATGTTCTCGGATTCAAGTTACTGGAACAACATTCCGTGTTCAGGGAATAAATATTTCATTTGCAAAATGCCGAAAAGTAAGTTAATTGGTACAGTGATAGTAAGAACTGCCGATGCTGGAGTCAGAGATAACACAATGTGGAGCTGGAGGAACACAGCAGGCCAGCCAACAACAGAGGAGCAGGAAAGCTGATGTTTCGGGTCGGGACCCTTCTTCAGAAATGGGGGAGGGGAAAGGGAGCTCTGAAATAAATAGAGAGGAGGAGTGGGGCTGGGAAAGGTAGGTGAGGTGGCGATAGTGAGTTCAGGTAGGCAATGGTGGTGGTTGGTCAGTGAGGTGGGAGGAGCAGATAGTTGGGAGAGAAGATGGACAGGTCAAGGAGACGGGGATGAGAGGGAGGGTTGGTCATGGGCTGAGGCCGGAGGTGGGGAGATTTTGAAACTAGTAAAGTCCACGTTAAGACCATTGGGCTGTAGGCTCCCAAGGCAGAATATGATGTGCTGCTCCTCCAGTTTATAGGTGGCATCATTGTGACACTGGATGAGGCCCAGGATGGACATGTCGCCCAGGGAGTGGGAGGCAAAGTTGAAGTAGTTCACGACTGGAAGCTGTTGTTGTTTGTCGCAAACCAAGTGCAGATGCTTCACAAAGTGGTCTCCGAGCCTCTGCTTGGTCTCACTGATGTAGAGGAGGCCACATCGGGAGCAGCGGATGCAATAGGCCACATTAGCGGATGTGCAGGTGAACATCTGTTTGATGTGGAAGGTTTTTTGGGTCTTGGGATGGAGGTGAGGGGGGAGGTGTAGGGGCAGGTGTAGCACCTCCTGCAGTTGCAGGGAAAGGTGCCGGGGGTGGTGGGCCTAATGGGGAATGTGGAGCGGACAAGGGAGTTGCAGAGAGAGCGGTCCCTTCCGCTCCTCCCATCTCACTGACCAACCTCCACCATTGCCTACCTGCACTCACCTATCGCCATCCCACCTACCTCTCATCCCCGCCTCCTTGACCTGTCCGTCTTTTCTCCCATCTATCTCCCACCTCACTGACGAATCCCCACCGTTGCCAACCTGCACTCACTATCACTACCCCACCTAGCTTCCCCAGCCCCACCCCTCCTCTCTCTATTTATTTCAGAGTCCTCTACCCCGCCCCCATTTCTGAAGAAGGGTCCCGACCCGAAACGTCAGCTTTCCTGCTCCTTTGATACTGCCTGGCCTGCTGTGTTCCTCCAGCTCCACAATGTGTTATCTCTTAAATGGTACAGTGATTCCTAGAGAAAAGTTTCCGTGTTGCAAGATTCTCTGAAGGTTAATAAATATTTTTTTTTTGCAGTTATTGAACTAACTGAGGCACCTTCACAGCTGGAAGGTAAGAACTATTTGTAGTGAATAATATATTATTGTTGTCAATTATTTATAAATTTGATTTACTCTGCAAATCTAATTGATGCTCCACAGCATTCTCCTCTGGACAAGCAATGAGCTTATTCATGATTATTATGTATGATTTGACTAATACTACCAACATAGCTCAATATAATGCAGTAAATAGCTTTTTAGTAAATGCTAGCTTTTAGTTTTGACCAAGATGTTGGTTTTCTTCCTAGGTCTCCAGTGGGATTTTGTGAATTCTCGAGGGGACAAAGTGGTACTAAATATTGCTCATACACTTGTGCCACAGAGCAGGATCATATGCAGCGTATTGCACAGCTTAGATCCTAATCTCAACTGCTTTGAACACCATAGATATCTCACAATATGATGAGTGGAAAGTTATATGTTTGACTTGGCATCCCTCAGCCATTGATGCAGGCCTGGGAATGGAGCTTATTCGCACAGTCTCAGTTGCAAAGGTGCCAAGTGGACAAAGAAGGGCTAAAATCACAAACAAAAGGGGCAAAAATTTAGAAATTGTTAACATCAAAAAATGAAAAGCAGAAATTAAGTAAATCAATATGATGAACAGTAATAAATTAGTTGAATGATGAATTAAATTGCTGGGAGACTACGTGATTGTTTATGTTTTAATTAGGAGGAATATTTGAGATCTGAAATAAAAGGTATGGTTCTGCATACATACTGTAAGAACGATATTAATCTCAAGGAAATGGATACAATGAAGATTCAACAAATGGTATCATAAATAGGAGGTTATGGTAATGAGTGGGTTATCTTATGAGGATGAGTTGGACAGGCTGGACTTGTTTCCACTGTTTCCTCTTGTGGGTGAGTCCAGAACCAGGGGGCACTGTTTAAAATTAGGAGTGACCCCTTTGGGACAGAGATGTGGGAATTCTTTCCTTTCAGAGGATTGGGCAACTTTGGAAGCTCTGCTGGAGGTGAGATAAGTAAATATGTTAACATGGATAGAGGCAGGTTTTTGTTAGGCAAAGGAATCAAAGGTTATTGGGGGATTGTGGAATTTGAAATGTAAACAAGTCAGCCATGACCTTATTGAGTGATAGAGCAGACTTGAGGGATTGAAGAGCCCATTCTGTTCCTATTTCATATGTTTGTATGTGATTCTGGATGGGTACATGTGGGCTTTCCAATCCTGGAAACAGTGTGTATGCAGCCACAGGAGGAGCTGAAGACCAACAAGAGCTGTTTCAAATGCTTGGCTTGGTTCTTTGGGACTTTGTCTCTGTAATAAAATTAGTCAAGCCATTTAGCCCTCATCGCTCATATCACCCCAGCACCCACCTGCTCTCCCTGGTGATTCGTGACAACTTATGCCCCTTAAATCATTCCCCTTGGAGCCTCTTACCGTCCATGTCAATCCATGCATCAATAACCCCTTCTCTCATGGTTCCTCATACTCTCCCATGCTTCCTCTTACCCTCCATGTCAACTAATGCCCTTCTACCACCTTCTTGATGGCCACCATGGCCTAGGTGGCGACCAATGGTTCCTTATAGCTGTTATGCCTAAAATAATAGCAATCCATGTCCCCTAACTTAGAACCCTTTTCCCTTACACTCTCCATGCTAACTTACCCAGCAAACATCATGGATAGCCCTCAGGAGCCATGATGTGATGAAATAAACTTCTAAGAATATATTATGGACTTAATTACAGATAAAACAACAATTATAGACTAAAGCCATTTAAATCCCTTCAGACATCTAATTCCTTATTAAAAATTATATTTGTAGTCCTACAATAAAGGCACCTATCTCTGTAATAAACTCTTGGAACTGTCAATCAAACATTTGAACTCAGTTTCCAATGTGATAATAAATTGTGGAAACCATCATACATTAATAAATCAAGAAATAGCCATGAAAACTGCAAGTATTGATGTTTTCACTCAGATACAACAGACTGATTTTTTTTTGCAGGAATGTACGTGAGGAGGACTTTGCAATATTGACTGGTCATGATGGGCCTTTGATGTTCTCAATGTCAAGGTTGATGCAATATAGTTTATCTGGTTTTATTCTTTTCCTCAAGTGGTTTGATATAATCAATGATGATAAAGTGGGGTAGGAAGTGAAGTAGGATGGTGCAGTAGCTCAGTGGTTAGCACTGCTACCTCACAATGCTGAGGACCCAGGATCGATTTCAGCCTTAGGTGACTGTCTTCATGGAGTTTACACCCTCTCCCTGTGACTGGAAAAGAGACAGTAAGTGGAATATTGTGCAAAATAGAACAGGTAACATGGGAATTTGAACTGGGGTAGGGTTGGAGGCATACCAGGCTGTAATTTTTCTTTTCCTTCTTCATTCATGGGATGAGGGCATCACTGGCCAGGCAGCATTCACTGCCTATTCCTATTTGTCCAGAGGGCAATTGAGAGCCAACCACATTGCTGTGGGTCTGGAGTCACATGTAGGCCAGACCAGGTAAGGATGGCATGTATGATTGTTTCCACAATTTATTATCACATTGGAGACTAAGTTCAAATGTTTGATTGACAGTTTCCTTCCCTAAGGGACATTAGTGAACCAGATGGGTTTTTCTGACAATTGACAATGGATTCATGGTCATCGTTAGGTTCTTAATTTCAGATATTTTATTGAATTCAAATTCCATCATCTGCCATGGCAGGATTCAAATCCACATCCCCAAAACACTGTCTGTGTTTTTGGATTAATTGTTCAGCGGTAATACCACCAGGACATCACATGCCCACAAATGGGAGATCTTTGTCAGGTATGTATGTTGAAAGAAAACAGAATATAAATTCAAGTTTAAGGTTGCAGGATCCCAAAAATCAGGTTTAAATTAAGAGAATAGCTGGCACTGAAATCTTTGACAAAAGTTAAGGAACAGGAGTAGGCCTTTCAGCTCCTCAAGCTTTTTTACCTTTCAGTAAGCTCAGAGCTGATCATGACTTTAACACCATCCACCTGACTTGGCTCCATATCCTTAATTCGTAAAAATATGTCAATCCCAGATTTAAGACTAGCTGAGCTCACATTCCCTGATATTTGCAGAAATGTTTCAATTACAGACCAGAGAGTCTCACATAAGTGGTAAGGAAGCTATTGGAAAAAGCTGTGAAGGACAGAATTAATCTCCACTTAGAGAGGGAAGGTTTGATGGGGGATAGTCAGCAATGGCTTTATCAGAGGGAGGCTATGCTGAACAAATTTGATTGATTTTTTTCAAGGAGATGACCAGGTGTGTAGATGAGGCTAATGCAGTTGATATAGTTTATATGGATTTTAGCAAATTCTCTGACAAGTTCCCACATGGGAGACTGCTACATGTGTTAATAGTACAATGGATCCAGGGTACTTTGACAAGTTGGATCCAAAATTGTCCGAGTGACAGGAGACAGAGAGTAGTGGTAGAAGGCTATTTATGTGACTGGGTGCTAAGCAATTTTGTAGTGTCATGAAGATTGGCTGAGTGGTTCACATGAGGAAGATGGGATGGAGCATTTTCACTATGAAGAGAGACTGAATAGGCTCAAGTTGATGTATTTAGAGCAGAGAAGGCTAAGAGGGGACTTGATTGAGGTGTATCAGATTATGAGAGGATATAGATAGATTGGTCAGATAAGCAGATCATCAATAGACAGAATTTAGCCTTGATAAGTATGAGGTGATGCACTTGGGAAGAAGTAACAAGACAAGCAAGTATGAATTGCTGGAGAATTGCTAATGTTGACCCCTTGTTTAAGAAAGGTAGCAAGGATAATCCAGGTAATTATAGGCCGGTGAGCTTGACGTCAGTGGTGGGGAAGCTGCTGGAGAAGATACTGAGGGATAGGATCTATTTACATTTGGAAGAAAATGGGCTTATTAGCGATAGGCAGCATGGTTTTGTGCAGGGAAGGTCATGTCTTACCAACTTGATAGAATTCTTTGAGGAAGTGACAAAGTTGATAGATGAGGGAAGGGCTGTAGATGTCATATGCATGGACTTCAGTAAGGCATTTGATAAGGTTCCCCATGGTAGGCTGATGGAGAAAGTGAAGTCACATGGGGTCCAGGGTGTACTAGCTAGATGGATAGAGAACTGGCTGGGCAACAGGAGACAGAGAGTTGTAGTGGAAGGGAGTTTCTCAAAATGGAGAACTGTGACCAGTGGTGTTCCACAGGGATCCGTGTTGGGACCACTGTTGTTTGTGATATACATAAATGATCTGGAGGAAGGTATAGATGGTCTGATTAGCAAGTTTGCAGAGGACACTAAGATTGGTGGAGTAGCAGAGAGTGAAGGGGACTGTCGGACCATGCAGCAGAATATAGATAGATTGGAGAGTTGGGCGGAGAAATGGCAGATGGAGTTCAATCGAGGCAAATGCGAGGTGATGCATTTTGGAAGATCCAATTCAAGAGCGAACTATACGGTAAATGGAAAAACCCTGGGGAAAATTGATGCACGGAGAGATCTGGGTGTTCAGGTCCATTGTACCCTGAAGGTGGCAATGCAGGTCGATAGAGTGGTCAAGAAGGCATACGGCATGCTTTCATTCATTGGACGGGGTATTGAGTACAAGAGTTGGCAGGTCATGTTGCAATTGTATAGGACTTTGGTTTGACCATATTTGGAATACTGCATACAGTTCTGGTCACCACATTAACAAAAGGATGTGGATGCTTTGGAGAGGGTGCAGATGAGGTTCACCAGGATGTTGGGTTCTAGCTATGAAGAGAGGTAGAGTAGATTAGGATTATTTACATTAGAAAGAGGAGGTTGAGGGGGGACCTGATTGAGGTCTACAAAATCATAAGATGTATAGACAAGGTGGATAGCAAGAAGCTTTTTCCCAGAGTGGGGGACTCAATTACCAGGGGTCATGATTTCAAGGTGAGAGGGGAAAAGTTTAAGGGAGATATGTGTGGAAAGTTCTTTATGCAGAGGATGGTGGGTGCCTGGAACGCATTGCCAGCGGAGGTGGTAGAGGTGGGCACAATAGCGTCATTTAAGATGTATCTGGACAGATACATGAATGGGCAGGGAGCAGAAGTATACAGATCCTTAGGAAATAGGCGACAGGCTTAGATAGAGGATCTGGAACGGCGCAGGCTTGGAGGGCCGTAGGGCCTGTTCGTGTGCTGTAATTTTCTTTGTTCTTTGTTCTTTCTTTGAAATGAATAGTAGGACAACAGGAAGCTCAGAGGAAAAACGTGATCTTGGTGTGTTTGTCCATAAATCCCTGAAGACAGCAGGACATGTTAATAGGATAGTTAAGACAGCATGTGGGACACTTGCCTTTATAAGTCATGGCACAGATTTTATGAACAGGGAGGTTAGAGTGGAGCATACTGTGTGCAGTTCTAGTCACCGCACTATTGGAAGGATGTGATTGCACTGGAGGGGTACAGAGGAAATTCACCAGGATGTTGCCTGGGATGGAGCATTTTCACTATGAAGAGAGACTGAATAGGCTCAAGTTGATGTATTTAGAGCAGAGAAGGCTGAGAGGGGACTTGATTGAGGTGTATCAGATTATGAGAGGCCTGGGCAATGTGGATAGAAAGCAGCTGTTCCCTTTAATTGAAGTGTCAAAACAAGGGAGCATAACTTTAAGCTAAAAGACAGGAAGATTTGAGGGAAAAGGTTTTTCATCCAGAATCTGGTGGGAATCTAGAATGAATTGCCTGGAAGGGTAGTTGTGATGGGAAACATCAAAATCTTTAAAAAGTACTTTGATGAGCACTTGAAATGTCATAACATTTAAGGCTGGGGGCCAAATGCTAGAAAGAGGTACTGTTGTAGATGTAGACAAGTTTTTGACTATGCAGTCTCGATGGACCAAAGGGCCTCTTTGCACAATGAAGTAGCTTTGTTACATAATGCCTGGCTCTGATCTTAAGGCTATGTTGCCTTGTTCTCAATGACCTCATTAATGGAAAAGACTTCTCTCGATCTACCCTGTCAATTCTTTTCAAAATTCTAAAAACCTGAATCTCATCATCTGTTAACCTTTTAGACTGCAGTGAATGCAAACTTCATTTATGTAATTCAATGCTTAAAGTCCTGTCAATGTTCTAGTGAATTTGTGCTGCAAACCCTCCAAAAGACTTGCTAAATGTCCTCCGGTGTGGTGCCTAGAACAGTACATTGTACATAGGACTCCAGATGTGGTCCAACAAACAGTTTGTACAGCTGTTGCAATATTTTCACGCCATTTATTTTAGGCCTCGTGTTCTAAAGGTTCACTCCTTCTTTGAGTTTTTTCCTATGTAACTGACTGCGTAATTTTTGTACTTTGTGTATCTTGACTTTTAAATCGCTTTGATCTCCAACTGTGCCCAGCTTTTCACTAAAATAATGTTCATTTCCAACTAGTTCTGGTCAAAATGGATTACTTCACAGCTATCTTCGATGAATTTATGTGCCAAACATCTATTCTTCAATAGAGTTAAATTACCCCAGCTACGTTGTAGCATTTGAAAGCCTCTAGATCATTCATCCAGTAACATTGCTGCAAATAAGGAGACCAAGTGTAATGTATTTAAGTTTACTGGCAATACAAAACTAAGTTTAAATTTAAGTTGTCATGAGGACATAAAAAGAGGCTGCAGAATGGAGATCAGTGAAGTGATTAATTAAGATGGTCCAGTTGGAGTATAATATTGGAAATATGAAATTACTCACATTTCTGGGAAGAATGGTAAAGTAAAATACTTTTAAATGATGAAATGTCAGTATTCAAAAGGATTTGGATATCTTTGTTCATATATCACAGGACGTTTAGCAAATACAGGATACAGACGGTATATTTAATATTATTCCAGGGTGTATAAGAGTTGCTACAATCGGGGCCCAAGAGAGGTGGGTGCAGACCACGCTAATCCTTCAGGCCCATGTCTCCAGGAGACCCTTGACCCCGGCAGCATCCCCTCCTATCAATCAGATGGTTGGCCCTGTAAATGATGTGTATGGAACTGCCTCCCAAATCTGAGACTCTGTCACTGTCATGCTCCTCCAATCACAGGCTGGTTCTCTCCTGTATTTGCTGCAGATGGTTATGTTAGTGAGCATATCAGATAGTCACAGATTTACATTAGAATTTAAAAGGTCATTGGATAAATTATGGGGAGAAGAAAGGGGATGAACAACTGGAGGGTGAGAGGAAGGTGATAGGACTTCTTGTTGAAAGAACTGCCACAGACTCAATGGACCGAATGATCTCCTTCTGTGCTGCACTCTTATATTTTAAAGGGCCTGAAGCACATCTTGGTGGCACGGTGGCTCAGTGGTTAGCACTGCTGCCTCACAGCACCAGGGACCTGGGTTCGATTCCACTTTCGGATGACTGTCTGTGCGGAGTTTGCACATTGTCCCTGTGTCTGCGTGGGTTTCCTCCAGGTTCTCCAGTTTCCTCCCATAGCCCATGGATTGGCCATGCTAAATTGCTCGTAGTGTTCAGGGATGTGCAGATTAGGTGGGTTATAGGGGGATGGGTCTGGGTGGAATGCTCTGTGGACTTGGTGGGCCAAAGGGCCTGTTTCCACACTGTAGGGATTTTATGCTGATGATTCTATGACATCCTGAAGGCCTCAACAGAAACTGCAATGCTGAAAGGGTTTGGAGAAATAATGGGCTCGATTACAGGAGAAGCACAGGGGACCAAGATTTCTCCCCTGGCTGTGGCTGAAATTGCTTAGGGATTGGCAAAATGGCATCTGGACTATTGCTTCTGGTTTAGTATCCTTACATAAGGAAGGATACACTTGCCTTTGAGTGGGTGAGATGTAGGTTCCTTAGACTGATTCTTGAGAATGATCCAATAGCATTGATTGAGTAGATTAGGTCTACGTTCATTGGAATTTAAAAGAATGAGAGGTGATCAAATTGTGATGTATGAGATTCTTAGAAAGCATTTCAGGGAAGATGCTGAGAAGTAGATTTTTTTTTAGATTGTTGAGTGTAGAACAATTATAAGCCCAGGGTAAGACTTTGAGATGAGAAAGTTCTTCTTTAAGATGATTGTGAATCTTTGGAATTTTCTAGTTCAGACAACTATGGGTATTCAGTTGTTCAATACATTAAAATCTGAGATTAAATACTTTTTGTTTCTAACAGAAATAAAGTGTAGTGAGATAGAGACAGGAAAGTGGAGTTGATGTTATAGTTCAGCCTTGATCTTATTGAATGGCAGAGCAGTCTTGAATGCCTTATGGTGCTCAACTCCTATTATTCTTTAGTCTCATTAAAGGGTAGGAAAATGATCTCAGACGAGGTAGCTAGCAGCTGTACAGACATACAAAAGCAAAATAGTGCATATTATGGATCTCTAAAATAAAAGTAGGAAATACTGAACAGGCCAAGGATGAGCTGTCGAGAGTGAAACAAAGTTAGTATTTTGACTTAATGTTAATAAAGTTAATTCTGACAAATGGTCACCAACATGAAATGTAAACTTTGTTTTTCTTTCTGCAGATGCTGGCTGAACTGCACAGTACTTTCAGCACTTTCTATTTCAATATATGTCTGCACAGACAGGACCGGGGCAATGGCCAATTTCTATGAAGTGCTATCTGTATGACAATACTTTGGGAATTCATTGTGTTTTTTGCTTTTCCTTCCTTAGTCATACAGTCAAAAGAGACCTTATCGCACAACATGACGGGGATTGTGGTGGTGCTGGTTATTGCCCTTGCCATTGGCGTGGTTCTTGCGGGCTATTTCATTCAAAAGCACAGGAGAAAGATGACAGAAACGGATATCAATTTCGATAACTCTCTTTATTTCAATCGAGAGAGTACAATTGCACCCTGTGATATGAAATCTCTTGTGCCAAACATAGAACAAAATGAACAAGGTTTAATGTAATTTGCAAAGTGTTTGACTTGTTGAAATAAGTCTATAAATTGTATGCAGTTAGACTGGAAAACAGCTTTAGTGAAATCAGTATTTGTCTAAAGCTTGCTTTTGCTGCAGTACTTTGCACTGAACTTTAATTATTCTGCTGTATCACCACCTGTTTAGAAATATATATATATTGATTACTTTTATTTTCATTAATGGATTATCACACTGGTATAAGGTTATAGAATAAATGTGTTTAATACCTTTGTATTTTTATCGTTGCAGTGATTATACTCAGTTTCTTGTGTAAATATGAAAAAGGTGACCTCTTAAGCCATCATAAAATTAAAGCACAGATATTGATGTTCTTTGGCTGCTTGGCCTATTGCTCAGCTGCTAATTACAATTGTCTGGTTACAGGACCAATGAAGAAAACATGCAAACAACATGTTCATAAAAACATAAACAAAAACATGTGACACCACATAAAGAGATTATTCAAGTCCACTGACACCTAGATAGTTTAAAAAAAAAGCCCTGATGAAACTAAATAATATCTTGTGAATTTTTTAAAAAGTCAACAAATTGAATTCTTCAATCAATTTTTGTTCAGTAATAAAAAATGACATGTCACAGGTGACCAGTTTAATAGGTTTATTTAAAATGTGCAGGGTAGTGAACTTCCAGATAGTTTGTATATTATTTCCCATCTATATGTTTATAGCAAGCATGTGCATTATGGGAAGTTGTATGGAAAACTATTAAAACCCTGAATGTAACATTTATAAACAACAGAATCCAGAAAAAGGAAAATGTTCTGATATTAGAAGTGTCATGATGATGTTCCTGAACATAGCAGAGATGTTATTTTTTAAAGTGAGCTGTTTCACAGATTTTTTTTGACACCATAAAGACAAACTCATATGTATTTGGAAATACCACTCATCATTTTACCATTCTGTGAACTAAATATGAACATGAAATTAATTGTATCCAGACTGTTTTAAAAAACATAGTAACAAGTAAGGCACTTAATAAAAAATTGTTACCTGTAAACACTAGCAATATGTGAAATGTCTTTCATATTTGTGTGGGTTTGTTTTAGAAATCATACAACCTGTTTTTGAACATATACCTCAAACTGATTTTTTACAGTATTCATTATGAGGATACAATTGGATTTAATATAGGAGCAGGAGTAAACCATTCATCCCCTCAAGCCTCCTTCACCATTCCATTAGATCATGTCTGTTTTGTGGCCTAGCTCCATGTATCTGCCTTTGGGCCATTCCCCTTAATACATTTGCTAAACAAAAAATTATCTATCTCAGATTTAAAACTAACAACTGATTCTGCATCTGCTGCCATTTTTGGAGGAGAGTTCCAAGCATCTATCACCCTTTGTGTAAAGAAGCATTTCCTTATATCTCTTCCAAATGGTCTTGCCAGACTTTGCCCCCTTGTTCTGGAATCTCCATCCAGTGGAAATAGTTTATCTTCATCTACCCTGTCTTTTCCTGTTAATATCTTGAAAACTTTCATCAGATCACGCCCCAATCTTCTAAATTCTAGAAAAAAGGCCTAATTTCTGTAATCTCTCTTCATAACCTATCCCTGAAGTCCAGGTATTTAAGATATAGCCTGCATTTCTGCAGGAGTTGTGATCGGAATTTTTTGCCAAAAATGTGGAGCTTTTTTTCTAACATAAAAATGTTAGAAGTGAGTGTTAATCTGACTATGGTTGCCACTGTTTGGAAAAGTCAGCCTATGATTTTTTTAAAAAAATTCTTTCAAAGGTTGTGGGTGTCACTGCCAGCATTTGTTGACTATCCCTAGTTGCCCTTGAACTGAATGGCTTGCCATCTGGATTTCAGAATTAGTAGTGCACAGATACTTTTTTAAAATTCATTCAAGAACGTGGGCATCTTTGGCTGGATCAGTACTTATTGCTCCTTGCTAATTGTCCTTGATGAGATGGAGACGATGTGCCTTTTTGAACCACGGCATTCCATTTGGTGTGGATGTGCCAACAATGCTATTTGGGAGAGAGTTTCAGAATTTTCATCCATCAACACTGAAGGAATATCGGTATATTTCCAAGTCAGGATGGCGAGCTGTTTGGAGGGGAAGTTGCAGTGGATGATGTTCTCTTGTGTCTGCTGCCCTTGTCTTTCTGGATGTTAGTCTTCAGGAGGTTGGAAGGTCAAAGATCAAAGATCAAAGGATCTTTGGTGAATTTTTGCACTGTATCTTTAGAGAGTTCACCCTATGACTACTGAGCATCAATGATGAAGGGAGTGAATGGAGGGTGTTGTGTGGTATGTAATCAACTGAGGTTTCCTCGACCTTGATTGACTTGATGTAACCATGCTTCACAGGGTCTCCGATAAGGTTAGGGTTAGGGTTAGATCAACACCTAGGACTCCCAGGGCAACTACCTCCCTCCTATAAACAACCATGCCACCACATCTGCTGGAAGCTGTTGTGTTGGTTGGACAGGACAAATCCAGGGATAGTGGTGGTGATGTCATGTGTATTCTCTATAAGGTCCAATTCCATGAGTATGACTTAAGCGCATGGGATTGGGGGTAATGTGTTCAGTTGGATAGAAAATCGGCTAGCAAACATAAAACAAATAATAGGAATAAATGGGCCTTGTTCTGAATTGCAGGCAGTGACTCTTGCGATACTGCAGGAATTAGTACCAGGACCCAGCTATTCACACTATATATTCATGATTTAGATAATCGAACTAAATGTAATATTTCAAAATTTGCAAATGACGCAAAACTGGGTGAAGGGTGAGCTGTGCGAAGGATGCAATGTGATTTTGACTGGCTGAGTGATGGGCAAGTGCATGGCAGATGCAGTGTAATGTGGATAAATGTGAGGTTATTCAACTTGGTAGCAAAAGTAGGAAGGCAGATTGTTATCTAACTGTAAATTGGGAGAGGGGAATGACAATGAGACCTGGGAGTCCTTGTGTGCCAGTTTCTGAAAGTGAGTGCATAAGTGCTATAAGCAAGTAAGAAGGAAAACTGTATATTAGCCTTCATAATGAGAGGATTTGAGTACAGGAACAAGGATGTCTTGCTGCAATTATACAGGGCATTGACGAGGCCATACCTGGAATCTGCCCACAGTTTGAATTCCCTATTAAGGAAAGATGTTCTTGCTACAGAGGGCATGCAGTGAAAGTTTACCAAATCGATTCCTACAATGGCAGGACTGACATATGAGGAGAGAGTGAGTCAGTTAGGATTGTATTCACTGAAGTGTGGGATCTCATAGAAATCTATAAAATTCTAACATGACTAGATGCAGGTTAGATGCAGGAAAGATTTTCCCAATGATGAGGGAGTCCAGAACCAGGGATAATAGTTTAATACCTTCATGATAACAGGTAAACCTTTTAGGACTGAGGAGAAATTTCTTCACCCAGAGAGTGGTAAGCCTGTGGAATTCACTACCACAGAAAGTGGTTGAAGCCAAAACATTTTCTTTTCAAGAAGGAGGTATATGTAGCACTTGTGGCTAAAAGGATCAGGGGATGTCGGAGGATAATAGGATTAGGGGATTGAGCTCAATGATCAGCCATGATGGTCTAGTCCTGGTCATATCTTCTATGTTTCTATGTCAGGCTGGTGTTTGACTTGTCTCTGAGATATCTCCCAATTTTGACACTAGCCCCCAGATGTTGATGAGGAGGCATGACATGGCTGAGTTTGCTGTTGTCATTTCCGGTGCGTTGATCAATGCAAATGGTCTGTTCAGTTTTGTTCTTTCTCTGAGGCATTTTTGTTGTTTGATATGACTGAATGTCTTGCTAGACCATTACAGAGGACAGTTAAGAGTTAACCTTATTACTGTGGATCTGGACTCCCAAGTAGACCAGGTTTCATTTCCCTAAAGATTACCACTTATGCCATCATATTCATCCAGACACTGTGATTTACTTTTTGGACTCATCTTTTGTACAACAATTTCAATGAATAGTGAAGATAAGGAGCAAATGTTTGTTTTAAATCTCAAAGTTAAAACTGAAGTACTCCATGCGGTTCAAACTAGTACTATCATGTCCAGTTCTTGTCTTAACGAACATATCCTATTAATTATTCTTTGCCACTACAGTTCAACAATGAGTGGATATTACATGAATTTAAATTCAACCGGTATTCTGGGATATTCATGTATAACATCCATTAATTTACATCTGTGATGCATGATCCCCTAAACATCAAGGTTATTAGTATTTATGAATTTGCCAAAATATTTGCAAAATAACACCTACGTTTAAGTGCTTAGTGAAAATGTAGCAAGGCTTTTACACCACACAACAAAAAATGGCTCGAGCACACTTTGTTATAAGGGCATTTTTTAACAAACTTATTGGCTCATCTTGACAGGTAAACAAATCTGTTGAAGTAGCGCACACAGCAATTTTTCATGAATAATTTAATTGAGTCACTAAATTAGCACTCAGAACAATTTATCTTCCACATTTTCTAAGTGCGCTGTTTAAATTGGAGACCCTGAAATGATGCTGTTTGTCAGGCATGACCTCCCTTTGATGAAGCCATGCTGATTCAACCCTATTTTACCATGGACTTCCAAGTACTTCGCAATCTAATCCTTAATACAGAGGGTTCGCCTATAATGCATGTTCTGGCAATGCGAATTGGCTATAACACGATAGATGAATAGGGGAATGCTATTTCTAAAACATGAATTTGTGTTGGCTGTAACATGATTCAGTATTATTCAAAAATGTAGCTCATTTAACTAGAAGAATGGACTCTAATGCTAAAATTGATGGTACAAGTAAAAATGAAGTATAATTTAAAATAATACGAGTGCTGTTAAAACATGCACCTCTTTGCGTACAAATTTTGCATAGATTTTGTTACATATTTAATACGCAAGAATTTTTGAACTTGCTTATGATAAATCATTTATACAAAAAGTTGTCTGTGTTACAACCTGCTGTTTTCCAGCACTATTTTGAATACAATGTTACTCAGGTTTACAATGCATTTTAATTCTACAATTAATTTCAATGCCAATGGGCAGTACAGGAAAGAAAAGTCAGATTCCTCTGCTTCATTTATCTGAAAGTCTATCCAGAAGTCTATGTTGTTAGAATGTCAGGACAGATCAGCATTTAAATGGAGGGGGGAATTTTACTAAAAGACTTATTTTTTCCTTTATTCATTCACAGGATGATGATGTCACAGGCTAGGCAGCATTTATTGCCCATCCCTAATTGCCCAAAGGGCAGTTAAGAGTCAACCACATTGCTGTGGGTCTGGAGCCACATGTAGGCCAGACCAGGTAAAGATGGCAGCTTCCTTCCCTAAAGAACATTAGTGAACCAGACAGGTTTTTCCCCGTCAATCAGCAATTAATTCACTGTCATCATTAGATTCTTAATTCCAGATATTTATTGAATTCAAATTCCACCATCTGCTGTGGTGGGATTTGAACCCAGGGTCACGGAAATGTTATCTGGGTGACTGGATTAATAATCCAGCGATAATACCACTAGGCCATTGCCTCCCCAGCTAATATCATGTTATAGCAGAATTCCCTGTAATGGACACTAAAATCTTAGAAATGATCAAGGTCAGGCTAACCAACCTATAATTTCCTGTCTTCTGTCTTCCTCCCTTCTTCAACAGAAATATTACTTCAGCCATTTTCCAGGTCTCTGGGACCATCCTAGGCTCCAGTG
Source organism: Rhincodon typus (assembly GCF_021869965.1). NCBI lineage: Eukaryota > Metazoa > Chordata > Chondrichthyes > Orectolobiformes > Rhincodontidae > Rhincodon > Rhincodon typus. Next base: position 42,502,324 of record NC_063333.1, on the reverse strand, counting down.
ATTCCTGAAAGACCAACACCATTGCCTTCACAATCTCCTCAGCTATCTCCTTCAGAACTCTGGGGTATAGTTCTTTTAGTCCAGGTGATTTATCCTCCTCCCCTTTCAGCTTCCCTGGCACTTTCTCCTTAGTGGTGGCCACTACACTCACCTCTGCCCCATGACTCTCTTGAAATTCTGGTACGCTACTGGTGCCTTCTACCATGCAGATTGATGCATAGTACCTATTCAGTTTCTCTGCTATTTACTTGTTCCTCATTAATACTTCTCTGGCCTCATTTTCCAGTGATTCAATGTCCATCCTTGCCTCTCTCTTATCTTTTAGATATTTAAAAAAACTCTTGCAATTTTTTTTTATATTACTAGCTAGCTTACTTTCATATTTCAACTTCTCCCCATTATTGCTTTTCTTAATTGTCCTCTGCTAGTTTTTAAAGGCTTCCCAATCCTCTGGCTTCCACTAAACTTCACCACATTGTTTGCTTTTTCCTTTTGTTTTAACGCTGTCCCTGACTTCTCTTGTCAGCCATGGTTGCCTCATTCTCCCCCTAGTATGTTTCTTCATTCTTTGGATGAATTCCTGCTGTGTCTCCTGAATTACCCCCAGAAACTCCTGCCATTACTGTCCCAACCTCTTCCCTGCTAGGGTCCCCTTCCAATCAATTCTGGCTAGCTTCTCCCTCATGTCGTTGTAGTTACCTTTACTCTGTATAATATCATTACATCTGCTTCAATCTTCGCCCTCTCAAAGTGAAATCTATCATGTTATGGTTACTGCCCCCTCAGGGTTCCTTCACCAAATTTCAACATTTAGGTCACGATGGGCCTTAAGTTGCCAACTCCCTGACTTCCTGCCTCCCCGGCAAGGAAGAAAGGTGGCTAGTTCCGACAAACACGGGTGACCTGCCTGCAGAGTGAGATAAGAGTGGGCCGCTCAAATTGTCCCTATCAACAGGCCATTGGAGGGGTAGATAGTGGCAGGAGGATGGCCTCTGAAAGCCCCCTCTACTCATGACTCCCACCCATAGTAGCAAAGAAACAACTTACTTTCTTGTAGCTTCATTCCCAATGAGTAGGACACAAGCAGAGGACTTTACGACCCAGAAGCTGCTGCCTTCTGTGTGGCCAACAGCTACTGGTAACTCAAGGCTCTGGTGTTAAGGCCTATGATTAGAAGAGAAACTTGTCCTCACTCACCAGTCAGCTCTTAATGAACTGAATGATGATCAATATGAGATGTTATCTCATCAGTGAGGGTGTGTGTCAATTTCCACCTAACACTTTCATCTGCACACTTTGAAAATATATGGGAAAATATTGCCTTGAGATCTAAAATGCTGAAACCTCAGGCTTCCAATGTGAGGAAGAAGTCTTAAAACTGAGATTAGGCCTTTGTTAGCCAATGTAAAATGTTTTAATCTAATAGATGTTTGTTGCTCGTTTAAAAAATTGCTTGCTTAACATTTTACAAATTTCAATTGCTAATCCCTTGAGATAACAACAGAATAACAAAGACAAATAAAAGTGTTATTTTCTTTTAAAATTGAACACATATTCATATCTATACCCCTTTCTTAGCTTCTTAGTGCTGTGTAATATGAAGATAGCTTATGAGTAACCAAAGGAGGTATGTGAGCCAGCCCTTTCATTATGATCAACCATGTCTTTGATACGTGAAAGAGGAAAACTTTACTGACCTCACCTGCATGGCGGAAGGATTGATTTAGTGGGTTGTCAATTCTATAGAGAAGGACAAGGACCTGAGAGGGCACAAATGAAACCTGATGTGCTGCACTCTGCTTTCATCCAGGATGGGGATGTTTGTGGACCCTTTTCCTCCAGTGAGTTATTTAACTGTACATCACCATTTATGTCTGAACATGGATTGCAGCATTTAGTATCATCTAGGTTTTGGAATTGCCTAGCCTGGACTTTCTTTTTACGCCGTTTGGCACAAGTGTAGTCATGTATCATGGTTTCACTAAGTTGGCATTTCATTTTTAGGCATGCCTGGTTACTGCTCCATGCATGCCTTCCTGCACTCTTTGTTAAACTAAGTTTGATCCTCTGGCTTATTAGTAAGATTGGGCCATAAGGTTGCAGATGTCATTTGGTTACAATTCTGCTGCACTTAGTAATCCATAGCACCTCATGGATGCCAGTCTCAAGTTTCTAGGTCGGTTTGAAACCTATCTCACCAATAGTGACACACAAAACCATGAAAAATGGGAAGATGAAGCAATGTGGAGAGAGGACTTTGTCTCTACAAGGACTGTGTGATGGTCACTCTTGTTGATAAAGCCATGATACTGTTATGGATGAATGCATCTATGATAGGCAAATTAGTGAGGATGAGCTTAAATATGTTTTTCCCTCTGTTGCCCTCCTTCACTATCGTTCACAGACCCAGTCTAGCAGCTGGGTCCTTTAGCTTGCTCAGTGGTGCTGCTGCCAAGCTAGCCTTGGTGATGGACATTGAAGTTGCCCAGCCAGAGTGCATTCTATGCCCTTGCCACCCAATGCTTTCTCTAAATGGTGTTCAACATGGAGATATCGATTCATCAGCCAAAGATGGGGTGTGCAGTACTTGGCATTCAGCTGGATGTTTCCTAGATGCCATGATCCCATGACACATCATGGAGTCACAGTCAGTGTTGAGGACTCTCAGGGCAACTCCCTCCCTCTTGACTGTATACCATTGTGCTGCTACCTGTGCTGGGTGTGCTCTGCTGGTGGGTAGAACATATGCAGGAATGGTGGTGGTGTTGTCTGGGATCTTGACTATAAGTTATTACTACATTAGTATTACTTTTGCAGACTGTTGATGACTAGACAATAGTTGTGAGACAACTCTCCCAGTTTTGGCATTAGCCCCGAGTTGTTGGTAAGGAGGAATCTGGGGGTTCACAGGACTTAGTCTGCAGCTGTAGTTTTCAATGCTTGGGTCAATGCCAATTTGTCTGTCTGGTTTAATTCCTTTTGTGAGAACTCAGCAGTTAGGTAAAACTGAACGAGTTGCTGAGTCATTTCAGAGGACATTAAAGAGTTGATCCCTTGGCCTGGAGTCACATGCAGACAAGATCACTTAAGGACAGCAAATCTCCAACCTTAAAGGACATTAGTGAATGAGACATAAATGACGTTTTCAAGTCTGGAGGCATTTCAATGACATGTTGTGAGTTAAATATTGCAACTCAGACAATTGAGGAATAAGGATAACACAGTGTGGAACTGGAGGAACAGCAGTTTTCTTACATAAAGTGTGTAGATCTATCATTTGTAGTACTGTTGCATCTGAGGCACTTTGGTTGTTGCATATAACAAAAGGAGTATTCCTTTTCCTACCGCATTGTTATCACCTTCAGATGTAAATGAATTTGACAAGGGCCTGATTTTGTAGCCAGTGATTTTGGCTCACTGGATGGTATAGTTGGAGCAAGCTAGGTGGAGCATAAGGATCAGTTTTTGTTTGGTGCGGTTAGTGTTGCTTTCCCAGGCACCGTTATTTTTTAAAGGTGTTAATACTTTATGTGGTTGCTTTTTAAGTGATCTCTGGTTGTTACAGGATTGACCCTTTAATCGGCTCAACATCAATGCCTCTACATAAATCAAAGAATACTGTAACAAAGGCCCTTTCTGTTTAATTGTGCTTGGAGGTCTCAAGGTTAGAAGGATTTTGGAAAATTGATTTATTTTAAGCTCTGTGGAAATACATGGTGTGGTTTATTTTAAGAAAAGTAATTTAAAGTTCATTTGTCTGTAAATCATGTGATTGATGATAAGTGGTTGTATGCTGTTGCACCCCCCTTTCGGGCTGTTTTGAATGGTGATTGGCTTGAAGAGACTGTTGGTTTATCTGGTTTAGCTCTAGGAAAGCCTGTTAAGAACAAGCAGCACAGTGGATGTCCCCTATTTCTGAAAATAAAACCCTCTTGTTGAATTGAGAGTGAAATGTATTTGCTCTTTTGAAAGGGTGATTAAAAGATCATCTCAAGCTTTGTATTTCCTAGGCAAGTTCCAGAGACAGCTATGCACAATTAGTGACTTGACTACTCATGTCAAAATATGAGTCTCCGGAACATTCTATGCTTTATTACTTTGCCTTCAAGGATTATACATTGGCTAAAGTGTTTCTTTTTTCTAGGAAGCTAGTTTCTTAGATAAATGTATGGTTTTATATTTTCTTGAAGAGAATGTGTGTATGGTGGTGTTTTTTAACATATATGATGTAGTGATATTTAAAGGGATAAGCATTTATATTTCAACTGAGTTTATATGGTAACCAATTATTGCATCATTATAGTTGTGTTTATTAAGAATTCTGATAGATTTTGTTGCTTAAAACCTGGTATAGATAACATGATCAATTGACCAACCTGGTGACTGGAATAAGTATCCTTCTTTTCTGTTATGCCCTGTGGAGTAGTGGGATGAAAGAAATGGTACCCTCCTTTGGCCTTGATTATAACAATACTAACTGGTATATCACAATTCACCTTCTGTGTGGGACGTCCAGTCTTTCTGGATGCCCTTTTCAAAACTCTGGCTGTTTTGGATTTACAACACTGCAGCCTGCTTAACACAATGGTCTGAATCTTACTAGAAATTGGCTAAGAATAACTTTTGATGAGTGACATGGAGGGTTTCTTTCTGTGAGCCCTAGCAAATTTTCTTAGTGGCTATCTTCACTTGCTTGATGTACTTCTTTCTAGTCATACGCTTATGCATAAAATGATTTGACTGCTTGCAGGGAGACTACTACTTTTACCATGCTGAAACTTCCTTTGCCTTTTGGATGGTATTCTTCACTGTATTTGCATCCTTCCCTTTTTCTGTGATGACCTGCATTGTGTGCTTGGGGTATCTATCAGCATAAAGCATGATCTGGTCTGCCATGAATATGCTTAACTGCTGATTTACAATCTGTCAATTGCTGTACTTATTTATACCTCTGCAACAGTCACCTCAGTGCCACTTCTGGCACCATGTTTGATGTACAACACATCATTGTGTTGCGTGAACAGTCAGGTGAGCTTAACATGTCTGCCTTCAGTGTTAGTACCAAATGGTAGAAGTCACATGACTAAAACAGGCTGAGGGGACATTTTTACATGATGGGATCGCATTTTAATCCAACCATGAACTAAAACTGGCTGTCACCAAAGTGTCAACATATATAGGGTAGTAAATGATGCAACTCCATTGTCAACAGCTAGTGCCACATTTATGCCTAACAGAGGTAGTTAAAATTAATCATTATACGCACTCATTGCAGATAATGCTAAGAATAAATCATATGTTAGTCCTCTTCTGATTCTCCAGAACGCAACTGCTATAACTTACAGGAGGGAATGCAAAGGTAGGTAGGTTTTGCTACAACTGTACAGTGAATTTGAAAGGCCACATCACTGTGTACAGTTTGGGCCACCTTACTAATGAAGAACATACTGCATTGGAAGCATTCCAGAGAAGATTCATTGAGCAGATCCCTGGAATGAGTGGCCTGTCTTATGAGGGAATGTTGAGCAGGTTCAGCCTAAAGTCACTGAAGTTTAGAAGGATGAGAGATGATCTCTTTGAAGCAGATATGATTCTGAGAGGGATTGACAGAGTGGATGCTAGGTGGAAAACATTTCTGCCAAACAGATATTGTCCCAGCTTCACATCTTATTGTCACATTTCCAGATAGCTGGAGACCTGATGTATCCTCCAAGATATCTGTTGGAATCATAAGGAAGTCTTGATTCACCAACTATGCAGTAATTGCCTGGAAAATTTAAACTATCAGTCTGCAATTACCTGGTATTTGGAGCCCTCTATTAAAGTCCACAATTCTGAGTTAGAGTGGGAGTCTTTGGAGGTTTCTGTTGTCCTTACCTGAATAGTTACCTAGGAAATGTTAGAGCAATTAAAACTTACTATAATCCCTGCTTAATTATAAAACTGGCCCAGTATTCACAGGCACCCCCCACCCCAGCAGCAGATTTTCCCCAAAACAGACCCAGTACTCCTACTCCTTTAATCCAGACCCAATCTTGAACCACACCCACCGGTCTGAACCTGACCCAAACCTAGACCTGACAACAGTTCCTCTACTCAGGACCCAATTCACCAACCCTCCATCAAAATCCCAAGTTTGCACCCATGATTGGACCAACCATTCTACCTACTCACACCATTTACATGCCATCCTTCCCTCTCTATGTCCTGGTACACTATCGCCACCATCCATCTTCTATCCTACCCACTTATCCACCACACACTCCATCCCTGATTCACCTGGCACCCTACATCCCTGACCCACCTGGCACTCTTCTTCCTAGTTCACCTGGCACCCTGTTTCCCTGACTCCCAGCACCCTACTTCCCTGGCACCCTGCATCCCCGACCCATCTGGCACCATAACATCTCTCCCTCTTTTCTTACAGACTTAATTGCTCTCAGCACCTGTAAAAGTGCCTTTCGGACCATTGAACTGTGAAATGCAATAACTAGTGTCAAGATAGAGGGGTATGTTTTCAACATTGATCCAATCCACTGCTGACTGTGTAGATTCCTTTTCTGGATTACACTACTTCAGCAGGGAAGACTCCTGTCCTGGACGTTTGCAGGGAGATCACTGCTTCAGGTAAGTGCACATTTTCTGTCTGATCATGGTCTACAATAGAATTCCCGACCCTGAGCAGAAGATCTGAGTCACTATGACACTTGCTCCCATGTCTGACTTGAAAACCATGAGTTGTTCATTGATGTCCATCTCAGTTTGCCTGGGCATATTTCTATCCAATTTCCCTTTTTGTGTGGGTGGTTCTTCGGTCTTTTGCTTCTCTGTGGCTATGCATTGCTTCTGCACATTATGTGAAAGACACCATTCTTTTACAATTAAAGCTTTTAATTTTACTAGCTCCACAGCACTGACTGGGATTTATAGTGTTGCTTGCCTGTGAGCCTGCATAACTGTACCATTTAAAGTTTCTTTTTTGTACCAGACACTTTTAATTTTAACTGTCTGTTCTCTCAACAGCTGAACTCTGACTCTGAACTGTACCCACAGACCACCTACTCATAATGCAGTCTGTACCTCTGCTGGGAGCTGCATTTTTTTTTGTTCTGGAGCATCTCTTAATCAGTCTGAAATGCTTTCTGTCATTTGAAGTATCCTTCAGTGTTGAATGTTGCTATAAAGTTTTTTGAGATTCCCTGTCCTCAACAATCAGCCATATCTTTTTTCCTTGAAGTTTTCTGGTTTACCAGTAATACTTGTTCATATGCTGTGGGTGTTAGAACATAGAACATAGAACATAGAACAATACAGCGCAGTACAGGCCCTTCAGCCCTCGATGTTGTGCCGACCTGTGAAACCAATCTGAAGCCCATCTAACCTAAACTATTCCATTATCATCCATATGTTTATCCAATGACCATTTAAATGCCCTTAAAGTGGACGAGTCTACTATTTTTGCAGGCAGGGCATTCCACACCCTTACTACTCTCTGAGTAAAGAACCTACCTCTGACATCTGTCCTATATCTATCACCCCTCAATTTAAAGCTATGTCCCCT
>NC_063333.1:42482310-42494363 GCF_021869965.1 Rhincodon typus | reverse complement strand
GAAGTAAGGCTCACTGGTCTATAATTACCAGGGTTGTCTCTACTCCCCTTCTTGAACAAGGGGACAACATTTGCTAGTCTCCAGTCTTCTGGCACTATTCCTGAAGACAATGATGACATAAAGATCAAAGCCAAAGGCTCTGCAATCTCCTCTCTAGCTTCCCAGAGAATCCTAGGATAAATCCCATCCGGCCCAGGGGACTTATCTATTTTCACACCTTCCAGAATTGCTAACACCTCCTCCTTATGAACCTCAATCCCGTCTAGTCTAATAGACCGTATCTCAGTATTCTCCTCGACTACATTGTCTTTTTCCTGCGTGAATACTGACGAAAATTATTCATTTAGCACCTCTCCTATCTCTTCGGACTCCACGCACAACTTCCCACTACTGTCCTTGACCGGCCCCAATCTTACTCTAGTCATTCTTTTATTCCTGGCATACCTATAGAAAGCTTTAGGGTTTTCCTTGATCCTACCTGCTAAAGACTTCTCATGTCCCCTCCTGGCTCTTATTAGCTCTCTCTTTAGGTCCTTCCTGGCTAACTTGTAACTCTCAAGCGCCCTCACTGAGCCTCCACGCCTCATCTCTACATAAGCCTCCTTCTTCCTCTTGACAAGAAATTCAACTTCTTTAGTAAACCACGGTTCCCTCGCTCGACCACTTCCTCCCTGCCTGACAGGTACATACTTCTCAAGGACACGCAGTAGCTGTTCCTTGAACAAGCTCCACATTTCAATTGTGCCCAGCCCCTGCAGTTTCCTTCTCCATCCTATGCATCCTAAATCTTGCCTCATCGCCTCATAGTTGCCTTTCCCCCAGCTATAACTCTTGCCCCGCTTTATATACCGATCCCTTTCCATCGCTAAAGTAAACGTAACCGAATTGTGGTCACTATCACCAAAGTGCTCTCCTACCTCCAAATCTAACACCTGGCCTGGTTCATTACCCAGTACCAAATCCAATGTGGCCTCACCTCTTGTTGGCCTATCTACATACTGTGTCAGGAAACCCTCCTGCACACATTGGACAAAAATTGATCTATCTGAAGTACTCGAACTATAGCGTTTCCAGTCAATATTTGGAAAGTTAAAGTCCCCCATAACAACTACCCTGTTACTTTCGCTCCTATCCAGAATCATCTTTGCAATCTTTTCCTCTACATCTCTGGAACTTTTCGGAGGCCTATAGAAAACTCCCAACAGGGTGACCTCTCCTTTCCTGGTTCTAACCTCAGCCCATACTACCTCAGTAGACGAGTTGTCATCAAATGTCCTTTCTGCCACCGTAATACTGTCCTTGACTAACAATGCCACACCTCCCCCTCTTTTACCACCTTCCCTGATCTTACTGAATGTTAGTGGCTAATTGACGTTTCTTGTTAATACTAATTGCCCTGGAGAAGTTGGTGGGTGAGCAGCCTTCTTAAATCACTGCAGACCTTGGAATGTTAGGACACCCAGAGTGCTGTTAGCATGGAAGTTCAAGGATTTTTGTCTTAAAGTCAGTTAAATTTCCAAATCAGAATAGTGTGTGGCTTGGAGGGGAAATTCCACACACTGCTGCTGCTGACCACTTGTGATGAAGAGAGTGAATGTTTAAAGTAGTGAATGGGGTGCTGATCAAACAACACTGTTTTGTCTTGGATTATGTTGGGGTGTTGCAGTAACGTTGAAGTTACATTCTTCCAGGCAAGTTGAGAGTATTCCATGTCACATTTGACTTGTCCGTTTAGATAGTAGATAGACTGGGAAGGTGAATTACTTGGCACAGATTTCTTACACCTGTTCTTGTAGCCATTGCATTTGTATGGCTAGTCCAGTTCAGTTTCTGGTCAATGGTAACTCAGCTTCTGGATATACCTCCCACAGATCATCTCCCACCAATGCTCATGACATAATCACATGGGTCCTGCTTATTGCACTAAATCAGGTAATCACAATTTCAGACCTATGTGCAAGAAGGTAGACAGACATTTGACTGACAAGGAATCAAGGGTAACAGGGCTTGGCATGAAAGTGAAGTTAAGGTCACATGACCATGAATGGCAAAGTAGGTTTGAGGGGTCAAATGGACTATCCCTGTTCCAGTTTCTGATGATGTTGTTTACTTACTTCACTATTTATTTACTTTACTAGACATTTTTCAAACATCTTGCTTTCACAGAGTCATTGTTAGATTTAGATGAAGAGCTATGAAGTTTGAAACAGCAGGACATAGAATTGACATTTAAATATCAAGATGTATGTTTGTGCACTGCGTGCACTATGAGTTACGGATGGTTAAGTGTTTCCAAAATTATCGGCAATGATATTGATGAGAAAATAATCATCCATCAGCACCCCATTCTTAACCACTTCTCCCTCCCACACACTCTGCCCCCTCCCACACAGACATATACTGAAGTACTCAATCTCAATACAAAAATAAATCCAAGTGTCTCCATGACAACCAGAACACTGAGCAGTGACTGCTAATCTCTCAACTGTTATCCAAATCTCACTAATAGGAACGAAGGCTAAGGAGGACATTAAAGCTCTTTGATCGGAAGAAGAAATCCATACATTGAGTTGAAAGGTAAAAAGATCTTATAATGTATAAACAATTGACTGATGGATTAACAATGTTAACAGCGGCGTATTTAGGTCAAAGCTTCAGGGGGCACCAGATCATTGCCTCACCAAACAGTCTGTCTTTCTCTGCCTCTTATCCTTTTGTTTTCTCAGTTTCTCTTCCTATGTTTTCATTTGATTCCCTTTCATTGTGTGTTGCTTTTCTTTTGACTTGTTTCTGTTTACTCGTGCTTTCTTTTTCTAACCCGGGTTTATTGAGCTTCTCTACTTCTTGCTTGTTTTCCTAACACTTTTGCAGTCCCCATACACCCTAGACTCAGTGTACTACATATGAAATAGCTGTAAACGCAATCAACAATAAACTCGTGACTGCTACTTCCTTGATTCTTTAAAAGAAACAACAGTGTTAGAAGTTGGTTCCTGACTTCCCTCACAGCAAATGGTGCATGACTGTGCTGAGACATCCACAACTGGAAAGCAAAAGAACAAAAAAGATAATGCAACAATAAAAAAAGGAACAGGTGAGCCAGAAAGTCAGCAAAATTATGCAGAGTAAAAAGACCTTTTTGCATTGTCTCCCTCAGACACATGACCTAAGGTTCCAACATCAAGAAATAAATCTGAACATTTTATCAACTGTGTGGAATAGTTTGCCCTAAATAGAAAAGTAAATACAGCAGTAATAAAAAGAACTTTCCAAATGCATCATTTGAGGTTTGTTGACAATCAGATATGACCTAAGTTACACACAGAGATTGGAATCTGATTAGTTCCAATTTGAATACTTAGACCATAATGCAAACTAATATGTAATGTTAATAAATACATGAGAAAGTTATAGTCCAGCAAACAAAACAAAAATTAAATCAATAACTTGACATAAAATGATTCAACATAAACCTGTTTAATTTAAGAAAATCAAACATCACTGCTATTTAGTTAATATTTGCTAAGTGTAGTCTTTATGCTGGAAAATGAGATACCAGACTTTATCAGTTAAAAATCTCGCATAATGAGAGAACATCATTAAAACATTTATACATCTAAAAGTATGTAACAAGTGAAACATCAAGGAATATGAACTTGTAAAACATGGTTTGATAGAATGGCTGAACAGCAGTTTGGCCATCAAAGTTATTACACTCCATTTTAGCTGTTGCTTAGCTGGCTTAAAGCGAAAATCTTTTCTTTCTCTAGATTTGAGAACTGCATGAGAAGAAGGATAAATTACGAAGAGAAGTAAGAAGCGAGAAAGGAGAAGTATGCTGCTTTGGAATTTACATTTTGGTGTTTGGATGATCTATGTCAGTACAGCGAGCATTTACATCATCATAGGACAGACCAAGGAGTACAATCAGGCTGATGGTCGTGCAAATGAATATCTGAGTGAATTGCTGCATCATTTGTCTCTAAATGACCAAGTTGCATTTTCCAATAATCAGATAAGCTTTCTGATTCAAATACTATGGGATCGAGTAAAGTGCTCAGAAAGGATAGCGAGTACAAAAGAGCAATGTGACAAGGTACGTTTGTATCTTAAGCTTTAATGCCTTTCTGAAGAAGAATTGGCCCTAGCAAATTATTTTGTGATTTGACAGAACCAGCTGAAAGGTGTGTCAGCTGAACTTGAATGGCAGCCCTTCTCCTGCTAAGTTCATGTACTGATGTTTATTGACTTCATTGACATAATATGGTTCTGTTGTTGAGCCCTGTAGTACATCCATAACAAAATCGTTCTTTTAATAGGTGAATGCTATCTGTTGTCTTGCTGACTGCTGCTTCAAGGTGGAAGCATGAAGTTTTAAAAGGGAAAGGTAGGGAGGGACTTATCCATTGGGATAGTATGGAGTCTGGGAGTGCTCCTGCTCCACCTCACCCCACAGGAATGCTTCTTATACAACAAAAGATACTCACTAATTTTTGCTGCGTATATTTATGCCACAGATGCTGCCAAAGAATCCATAGGAGAGCAGTCCCTAGCTCCCAGTTTCCCACTGAGACATAAGACGTACACTACCTGCCCTGGATCCAAGCCACAAATCATCCAAAGCTTTCACTTCAGCGCAATATTGTGGAAGACTGTCATTGCTTGGGCCACAAATCCTTTTTTTTAAAAGAGATTTAATGAACCTAGAGTATCATTTTGAAGAAGACCAGATTGTTCTCCTGATGCTCCGACCAACAGAACACCACCAAAACAATTTAAATAGTTATTCATTATTGGTTGGTTAGTTGTTAATTGTTGCGTGCACAAAACACAACGACTATACTTCACTGGCTGTAAAACACATTGGGATCCCCCCAGGATGCAGAAAGTGTCATATGCCCAAAATATTTATTTTTAAATGAATGGTGAGAGAGCAAAGTTTCTTTTAATATGAGTTTCACTTCAAAAGCTTACATCTGTAGTTTAAATCTATTCAAATCATTTTAAAGTGACATTAAATATATTCTATACATACATCTAGCAATGAGGTTGCTGCAAAGATTCATATTTGTAGTTTCTAAGCTCAAGTAGTCAGCAGCTACATTTTCTTCTTCAGTTCCTTATGAGTAAAACAGTTTTGGCACCTCTATGCTTACCATAATTACTATGCAGAATGCTTTAGTAGAAATGAGCTGAACAAAATAAATTTGCTCCTTAAGGATTGTTGAGGGCATTTTAAAAGCCAAACTACATGGAATATTCCAGAAATGTGTTGGCCAAAAACCAAGTTCAGTGACATACACTCGTGAACCAGTGATGCAAGAGCAAGATGTCAGTATTTCCCCACAAAACTAACAGAAGTGAACATTGTAGCAGAGGTTCCAAGCAGGTAATGAGTTCAGTAGCAGCCAGCAGCAAGCATGTGAATGAACACAGCCAGTGAAACCTATGTGGGAGGGTCTTATTGCACAAAATCTCTAATTCATTTGAACTCATTTCGGTGCCATCAAAGCTTATCACACATATTTACAGCAATAGAAGTGCTTAGTGCTTTACCTGTTTTGATGTGCCTTACAACTGCCTCAGGTCAGTTTGCTGTCGTTTGGAACGAATTAAACTTCTTTTCAGCACAGATAAAGAGTGACAGTCATAAATTTATTGACTGAATGACTGGATATTATGTTGAGGGCACATTATGTTCCCAAAGATGTGGTGTCCATTGCACATGAGACTGTAACATTGCACTATTATTATGAGTTCACTATTTATAGTGTTTGAGAACAAGATTCAGTACACCGTGGTCCTGTAGATGAGACTCCAGTTTGGTGCGTTACGATCTATCAGAGGTTCCAGTGTGTATCCATCCAGTACACATGATGTTCAAGTGTAAGTAGTGTTTCTGTATTTGGGATGCCAATACACACAGAGTTTCAGTTCCATGTGAGGTTCTAGGATGCGATCTTTTGGTTAAGGTGGTAATCTAGTGTTTGTGATGTTTTGCTGCCTGTGGTGTTCGGTTGTTTATGTTGTTCCAGAGTCTGAATTTCCAATATTCTCTGTCAAAGGCATATTTTTATTTCTAACTTGCATTCTACCCAGCACACAGTTCTCTACCTGCTCACTTAATGTGTATCTGTTTCCTTTTTCTCTGTCTTTGAAGCTAAATGTTCTGTGTCTCAGAATGGCTGAAAAGTTGGTTGCTGGGTAAGGTCTTCTGAGCAGAAGTTGTGCTGGGGATAATATTCCCTTCTCCATTAGTGTTGCACAAAAAAATAGCACTGCAATGCAAAGACATTGCTTCGTTGCTTGACAATTATCATTGATTTGATAGTACATACCATAATTTCTGGCTGAACCATTTGATAGTTGGGTGATGATATGATGTGGGTCACTCTGCACTAAGTTTGTGAGTCTTGAAAGTAATTTGCCAATGTGTTGTTGTCTGTCATTAGACACTAATCAATCTGGGGCAGCAAATAAACTGAAAATAACATTCATGTTATTATGTTAGGTAACAGCTGAGCTTATTGTGTTGCTATATTGTCAAAAAAAGAGAAATTCAGAGAAGTAATCTGCACAAGAATGTAATTTTCCCCACCTACTGTGAATAGGTCTCTTGCCATCCAAGGTGTGGATGGAACATTGAGTGAATGTAGATGTTCCCTGATATGTTTGGCATAAATCAGATATATTCATGAGTCATTGAATATCCTAATTCATGTACTAATTGTCTTTTGCGTTCATAATCATTTATCTAGCATAGGGGTGGCACGGTGGCTCAGTGGTTAGCCCTGCTGTCTCACAGCGCCAGGGGCCTGGGTTCGATTCCCCATTGGGTGACTGTCTGTGTGGAGATTGCACATTCTCCCCGTGTCTGCGCGGGTGTGCTCCAGCTTCCTCCCATAGTCCAAAGTTGTGCAGGCTAGGTGGATTGGCCATGCTAAATTGCCCAAGTGTTCAGGGAAGAGTAGGTTAGGTAGGTTTGGGGAATATGTCTGGGTGGGATTCTCTGAGGGTAGGTGTGGACTTGTTGGGCCGAAGGGCCTGTTTCCACTCTGTAGGGATTCTATAATATGCACTTGATATCTTGGCAAAATGGCCTTGGTATTAGGACTTGTTTGTCTTTGAAGATGGCTTCCCATGATATACCAAGTTAGTATCCACATGGCAAAAATGAACAGATATTCTCAGGTGCATATTCAATAGTGTTTGGCCATCCCTGAGTGATGATCTTTTGCAATTCTTGTAGTTGCTTATCTTTGACATTTGTCAATTTCAGCTGTTCACATTGGCTCTGATCAAAGTTTAACATATCAACAGTGAGAACATTTCAAACTTCATAATTTAGACCATTAACATACAGATCCAGTGGAAAATTTTGGTCACGTTAAAGGTCGGGTAATATGCTCAGTGTGTAAGACATAATCATCCTATTACTTGGCTAGTATTTTACTTCAAAGACATATTCTTTCATCTTGACAAGTTGATGTTGAAAATGCAGCTGTGCAGCTGTTTACTGTTTGCAGCAGGTAATTTCCAAAGACTTATGAACTATTTCAATCGTGAATCTCTTGTCAAATAAGTACATGTAAAGCAGTTTCAATATAGTGTGGAGGGTGTAAACCTGAAACATCAATTCTCTTGGTCTTCTGATGCTGCCTGACCTGTTGTGTTCCTCCAGCTCCACACTGTATTGACTCTGACTCCAGCATCTGCAGTTCTTGCTAGCTCCATGTAAAGCAGTATGTTGCTTCATGTTGGAGCTAATACCTTGTGCTCTATATTGGGATAGTTTGCTTGCTCAGATGACAGGATTTTTGAACCAATGGCAATAAACATTTTGCCTTGTCAATGATACATGGCTAGGAGTTTCTGCCATGCATAAACAAAGAAAATCCTGACTTTACTGGGATTGTAGTATTGAATAGGCAAGTTTTTGCTGGCAGAACCTGACTGAAAGGATTGGAGAAATATTGACGATTGTCTTGCCATACATAGATATCCTTCTTGAATAAATATCTCTCGGCAGTGAATGAATGGTGAGAAAATATTAAAGAAATCTGATTAACCGTGCAGATCCTCTTTATCCTGCTGGGTCAGCATTCGCTTAACAACCTTGCTCTCCCTGGATCAGGTGGACTCCAGGAGTGGATTAAATGAAACTGCTGTAGTTTATCTGCCCAATGTCGACTTGGCACTTTCTATTGTTAAATACCAGTCTTTGCCATCATGCTATTTGTCAATAGATGAAGGGTAAGGTTGTGTTCTATCTTTGTCTTACCAAGGACTGATATAGCATCAGCAGTGCAAATGCAACCAGGCATATTCCCAACAGTCTTATTCATGTGTTGCTAAAATATGCCATGGCTAATTGATCACTCATATGGTAATTGTTGAAGACAGAACTGTCCAAATAGCATCTGAAATTTCATGTGTGATAGGATTCTTCTGCTAAATGGACGGAATAGTACTAATGCTTCATGTCTAGCTTGGGAAGGAATCTTGTTTTGGAAAATTTGGAATTTAATTCTTCCACCACTGGTATTTTCTGTGGACACATCGAAAGTGAAAAGTTGATGTGGATCTAGACATATGTTTACTGTGCATCTTTCTTTAAAAAGTTTATGATGGAGCTACACCAATCCAAATTATTTCCTTCATCTCATTCAGTTTTGCTTGAATCTTCTCCTGGTTGTGTACACTAGATTTCATTGGACAATCAATAAATGGGGTTGCAGCATTCTTACATTAAAATTTCCAAACATGTCAAATTCATTTGGGCCCAGAAATCATTGACTGATTTGATTGTGTCATGTGACCTGCCAGCGATAGTATTGGCACATCAGTGTGATCCTTCTAATGAATGGAATCAGTATTTTGTTATACATTGTAGACAAACAGGAGGCTGGAAGGACACAGCAAGTCAGGCAACATCTGGAGGAAAGGAGCAGTCAATGTTTCGGGTATTACCCTTCTTCAGGGCTGGATGTAGGAGTAGGGGGAGCTGCAGATAAAGAGATGGGGGGAGGGGTGGTAGAGGAATGGTGAGGATAGGTGGGCACTGGTAGTAGTTAGACCTGGTTGCTCAATGGGAGGGATGAATCAGGTTGGCTGGTACGGAGGGTCAGAAGGTGGAATGGAAGGGAGGAGGTGGGGCTGGAAAGGGAAGCTGGGGGATGGGTGGGAAGGTCATTTGAAATTGGAAAACTCAATGTTAAGTCCTCCGGGCTGTAGGGTGCCTAGGCGAGAGATAAGGTGCAGTTGTTCAAATTTGCGTTCTGAATCACTGTGACACTGGAGGAGGCCGAGGACAGACATGTCGGAGGGGGAGTGGGGTGGGGAGTTGAAATTGGTGGTGACCAGGAGGTTAGGTTGGCTGTTTCAGGGCAGGTGGAGGTGCTCATGGAAATGGTTACCTAGTCTACGTTTGGTCTCACCGATGTAGAGAAGACCACATTGGGAGCACTCAATGCAGTAAACTAGGTTACTGGAGATGCAGGTGAAGCTCTGTCTCACTTCGAAGGGTTGTTTACTGCCCTGACTGGAGGTGAGGGAGGTGGTATGTGGGCAGGCATTGCATCTTTTACAGTTACAGGGGAAGGTACTGGGTGGATTGAAGTGGTTGTTTGGGAGTGTAGTGCGAACTAAGGAGTGGCAAAGGGAATGGTCTTTGCAGACAGTATCTCATAAGCTGCACCATTTGTTCAGAACATGTCTTTAAGGATGTGAAGTGGTAATATTTTGGCTTGCTCCTGTGTCCATTTTAGATTTTAATGTATGTTGTTCTGTCTTTTCAGCAGTCTAGAATCATAAAGTCATAGAGTTGTACAGCAAGGAAACAGACCCTGAGGTCCTTAAACCTATGCCCTCTAGTTTTGGATCCCCCTAACTTGGGAAAAAGACCTTGGCTATTCACCCTATCCATGCCCCTCATGATTTTATGACCCTCTATAAGGTCACCCCCAGCTTCCTTCGATCCAATGAAAATAGCCCCAGTCTATTCAGCCTCTCCATATAATTCAAACCCTCCAACCCTGGCAACATCCTTGTAAATCTTTTCTGAACCCTTTCAAGTTTCACAACATCTTTCCTGTAGCAGGGAGGCCAGAATTGAATGCAGGACTTAAGATATTAATGGTTGTAAGAGGTTCTGATCGTCATTCGCCATCAAATGGTGTTTGAGATTAACAATATGGAAAGCTTGGTCATTTTCTGAAATTTGCCTTTCTGTTTGTTGACTCTGAATTTCATTCATGCATTTGTGTTTGTGCACCTTCTCAACACTATCCTTGCTACTAGCGTTGTGGCAATATAACATATTGTTGATCACTTGTGTTTTGTTTAGGGTCTGGCCTGGCTGTCGAGATTTCCCGTACGTGTACACCCGGCATCCTTTGGTGTGATATACTTTACAGGTTTCAAGAAAAGCCTGCCAGCTTTTGGGTCTGTGTGACAAACTGCATCTGTTACAAGTTTTGTTACTTTGATGTGGTTTGCTGGCTGTAACATGAGTATTTCCTGCACCTAAAGCAGGATTTTATTGATGGTCTGTCACTTTGGCTTTATCCATTCTCAAAGAATACTTTAATGATGTGGCCCTTTGGGATTATCTGTCAGCCAGGACATTCCGATGATACATTGATCATGAGTGTTACACTGATACACTGGTCTGGGTGTTCAGGTCCATTGTACCCTGAAGGTGGCAACGCAGGTCGATAGAGTGGTCAAGAAGTCATACGGCATGCTTTCATTCATCGGATGGGGTATTGAGTACAAGAGTTGGCAGGTCATGTTACAGTTGTATAGGACTTTGGTTCGACCACATTTGGAAAACTGCGTACAGTTCTGGTCGCCACATTACCAAAAGGATGTGGATGCTTTGGGAGGATGCAGAGGAGGTTCACCAGGATGTTGCCTGGTATGGAGGGTGCTAGCTATGAGGGGAGGTTGAGTAGATTAGGATTATTTACGTTAGAAAGACGGAGGTTCAGGGTGGACCTGATTGAGGTCTACAAAATCATGAGAAGTATAAATAGGGTGGATAGCAAGAAGCTTCTTCCCAGAGTGAGGGACTCAATTACTAGGGGTCACCATTTCAAGGTGAGAGGGGAAAAGTTTAAGGGAGATATGCGTGGAAAGTTCTTTACGCAGAGGGTGGTGCGTGCCTGGAACGCATTGCCAGAGGAGGTGGTAGAGGCGGGCACGATAGCATCATTTAAGATGTATATGGACAGATACACGAATGGGCAGGGAGCAGAGGGATACAGATCCTTTGGAAAATAGGTTTAGATAGAGGATCTGGATCGGCACAGGCTTGGAAGGCCGAAGGGCCTGTTCCTGTGCTGTAATTTTCTTTGTTCTTTGTTCTTTTATATCATCAAGTATCTACTAATTTGTCTGTATTACAAATGAGATTGCAACTTTTATTTTCATTCACGGGATGTGGGTGTCACTGGCTGTGTTACCATTTATTGCCCATTCCTAGGTGCCCTTGAGAAGGTGATAGTCAGCTGCTTCCTCAAATTGCTTGGGCCATTTAGTGTAGATACACCCACAGTGCTGTGAGGAGAAGAGAATTCCAGCAGCTCTCTGAAGACCTAAACATTTGCATCATATGAACCTCCATCAGCACGTGGTAGCAGCACAGAAGAATTGTTTTGTTTTCAACAGTAAAAAAATGTCAAAGAAAATGAACCAAGACAAACTTTTTTGGTTCACTTGTCTCGCATTTGACCTGACATTACCAAAGTAGAAAAAGTATACGATATGCCTACACTGCAAGAGCAAAATGACATACAAAGATATCTCAGTTTCTTTAATATTTTATTCCCATATCTTTCAAATTTTGTAACCAAGGTATGTCCTTTACAAAACCGTCCCTGTAATAATGCGTAATATATATGGCATGAAGATCTCCAGCTTTTCAATCTCTAAAACATATTTTATTATCCATTAAATGGTTACTTCAATGTTGTGATCTGCATTAGAAGCAATGTGCATCCCCGAAAGGCCTGAGAGCATGTCTGCTACAGGACAACAAACCTTTTGCACTT